>NC_065585.1:134913547-134951705 GCF_024542745.1 Macaca thibetana thibetana
ATAAAACAAGACCCAAATACATGCTGTCTATAAAAATCCAATGTCTTTATCAAATGTAAGGACAAAGATAGGTTCATAGTAAAGGGGTAGAAAGAATTATAGTATGGAATCATTAATCTAATGAAAACAGAATTAGCTGTATTGGATAATTGGCTATAAATCAAAGTAGATCTTACAGCAAGGTGTATTATTACTGGTAAAGAGTCTATGTTTTCCAATGATAAAGTTGTTAAATCACCAAGAACAGATATTACTATTATTAAATTAGTATGCACCTAATAAGAGAATCTCAAAGTTCTTAAATAGAAATTAATAGAACTAAAGAAGAAATTTAAAAATTAACAATTATCATTGAATATTTCAACTCTTTTTTTCTTTGAAATGATTTTTTTTTTTAGCAGCAAAGTATAAATAAAGATAGAGAGGACTTGAATAACAGTATCATCCATTGCGACCTATTTAAGCTTTACGGGACACTCCTCCCAATAACAGTAAAATGCATTAAAATATTATCTAAGAGAGCTCGTACTGGTCTAAGAAACAAAAAATCAAAGCAATTTAAAATCATATGAAACACAATGTCTATCCACAGCGGAATGTATGAAACTGTGATTAAAGGAAAATAGCTGGAAAATTCCCACCATATCTGGACATTACTCAACATATTTCTAATGAGTCAAAGGAGAAATTTAAAAATGTTTTCACATGACAGCAAATGGAAACATAACATACCAAAATTTGTGGCAATACAGCTAAAGCAGTGCTTGGAGGGAAATTCATAACATTAACTGCTATTATAATGGGAAATAGAAAAGCTCAGAAATAGACAATCGAATATTCCACTGTAACAACCCTGGGGTAGAAAAAGAACAAATGAAGCTGAAAGTAAACAGGAAAATGAGTGAATAAAAAAGAATGTGGACACAAAAGAGAACATTAAAAATAAATAAATGAAAGCTAATTGCTTGAGAGAATGTATAAAATTGTGAGAATTCTCAATAGGTTCATTAGGGGAAACGAGAAATTGCTAGAAGTCTCAGGTGCACACCCAGGCTTCAGGCAGGCAGGAAACTGAGATTAATCTGCGTTTCAGGGTCAGATAGATGAGCCGCCAACAGGTGGCAGTAACTGCGCGATCATTCCCTCACCTCCTGCAAGGTCAGGCCAGGCTCTGGACTCAGCACTCAGCTCAGGAGATGGGAGAGGATGACAGTAGCTCCATGGACTCTGGCCTTAGGCAGAGCATTACTGTAGCTTTGGCGTTGTAGGAAGAGGAAGAGCGGAGGTTATCAGGACACCATGTGGCGGTGGTTAGGAATATGGACTTTGAAGAGAGGGAGATTTTATTTCAAATTGCATCTCTGCCACTTAGTAGCCAGGTGACTTTGAATATGTCCTCTAACCTTTCTAGGTTCCAGGACCTGCCTCTGTAAACCTGGGTAATATCGCCCTGGCATGTTTGCTTCTGAGGATCAAATGAGATAACTTGTATAAAAATGGCCATGGCAGGGCCAGCTACAAAATTCCCAAGGCTCAGTGCAAAATGGACATGCGGGGCACCTTGTTCGAAGAACAGCAGAAGAAAGTGTCGTGAAAGGCGGGAGGATATTCAGCTTTCTCAAGCCAATATTTTTTATCATTTGAAATATGTAATAGGGATAATATTTATAGAAGAGTAACAACAGAATCATATAAATCCCCACCAGAAATCAGTGTCACAGTTTTAATAGAATAAATAATATTACTTTATTAATTGGATCTAGAAGATTCCAATAATTTTTCTAGCCAACTTTTCTGTCAATTTATTTATTAGGTCAATGAACTTTATGCCTTGAACAACTTCATTTTTCCTTTTGAAAAGAATCTGCTGAAGCAACTGTTTCTGGAATATTATCTAAGCTCTGACAACACTGGGACAAATTATTTTGACACAAATTTTAGTATATCTGGAGCTGCTGGTTCTTGTGGAACTATTTTTTTCAAAGGATTAAACTCTTCAAGCAAATCAGTTTTATGGAAGTTTGAATTTAATTTTAAATGTAAGTTTCTCCAGTGGAATATTGATGCATCTTCTGACATGTTCTGTAAGTTGCAGAGACCCGTAGCCGACCAAATGTGGCATCATGATTTGTAACTTATTCAAAACTCTTGTTTTTGAATTCTATTGTTGTATCTTTAACAAGAAGAACTTTATTTTTAAAATTACTCGACTTGTTAATAATTGATTGATCAGAAGTTTTCTTTTCTTTTCTTTTCTTTCTTTTTTTTTTTTTTGAGATATGGTCTCCATCTGTTAACCAGAGGTTATCATGGCTCACTGCAGCCTCAAACTCCTGAACTCATGTGATCCTCCTTCCTCAGCCTCCCAAGTAGCTAGGACTATGGGCATGTGCCACTGTGCTCAGCTAATCTTTTTTTTTTTTTTCAAAATGGGGTCTAACTATACTGCCCAGTGTGGTCTCCAATACATGGCTTCAAACATTCCTCTAACCTTAGCTTCACAATGTGCTAGGATAACAGATGTGACCCACCATGCCCGTCCCATCAGAGGTTCTGTGACTATCATTATATATTTAATTTCTATTTCTGAGCCTTGGATAACTCCTTGACAAACTCTAAACCCTCTGAGGAATTCCAAGAACTCCCTGGCATACTCTCTCCCTGGTATACTCTATCCCTGGTGTACTCTATCCCTGGTGTACTCTATCCCTGGTGTACTCTATCCCTGGTGTACTCTATCCCTGGTATACTCTCTCCCTGGTGTACTCTCTCCCTGGTGTACTCTATCTCTGGTATACTCTGTCACTGGTGTACTCTATCCCTGGTGTACTCTATCCCTGGTGTACTCTATCCCTGGTGTACTCTATCTCTGGTATACTCTGTCACTGGTATACTGTCTCCCTGGTATATTCTATCCCTGGTATACTCTGTCACTGGCATACTCTATTGCAATGTCCACGGGCACACTTGTTTTGTGATTCTCTCCTCCCAATTTTCTATCTGAGCACCTACGGTTCCTGTCCTGGTGCTCAGGTCAGGGGGTAAATATTTGTGCAGAAGCTCCAGGATGACACTGAGAATGCACAGGCACAGAAGTTTCGGGGCTGCCTCCACACAGAGACCCTCCTTTCACCCCAGGGCTGAGGACACTGCTGCTGCTGCTGCTGCCGCCTCCCATCCTGGTCTGTTGCCATCTTCCTTCCCAGTCCAGACTTGCCTGGGCCACTCCAAGGCCCTGTGCTCAGGGCAGCAAGCTTTAGCATGTGGCCTTCGTGTCCCTTGGCCTGAGCCTGCCCACCTCGACCCCTTCATAGCCACTCTGCCCATGCGCCTGCTCCATTGTCTCAGTGGACTTCACTTACAAAACACAAGTTCAAAGAAAAAACTAAGAAGGTCAAGAGGGTGTCAGCAGAGCCTGATACCAGGCACTGACCCTTCTGAGGGCATGTCCCTGTGTCACTGCCCAGTCCTCAAACTCATGAAGTTGGCCCTGCCTCCAGCGTTGAGAGCCAGTAAAAGTGATTCTGTTATTTACCATTGAGGACACAGTGCAAAGAAACTTTGCTTTCTAAAATTATAGATATGAGAGACTTTGCTTTCTGGGAGCCTCTCTGAAGGAATGCCCACTCTTGCCTGGGGAACTGAACCAGTTTGCCACAGATAAGAGCCTCTGGTTTGGGAAAAACCCCTTGTCTATGCTGGTGCATAGTCTTCCTTGCTGAAGCAAGATAATCACCCTACCTTTAAGACAAAAGTACTCCTCCCTTGATCTTTATCAAACACTTCATCACCAGGATGAACACGGCTATGAAGGAGTCACGTTGGGCTGTTCCAGGAAAAAAGAAGTAGCTGCAACCATAGGAATCTTCATGGGAACAGTCAGCCCAGCTGTCCTTGAGCGACCAGGCCAATGTTACCTAAGCCTTGGTGGCTTCTTCCCCAGGGACACAGAGGGGCTGCATGTCACAGTGACTTTCCTATTTCAGAGCAATTTCACCTCCTTCTCTAACAAGGTCTCACAAATGTACTGAGATCTAGAGAGGACAAGTATAAAACCACAATGATATCGGTTTTGCGATGGGATTATAGGAGAAATTCATACTCTTCTATGTGTGAGTTTTTAAATGCGAGTGTATTACTTTTCTAATAATAATGTTAAGCATAGGAGTCATTAAGAACATATCCATCGGGAGTGATGCCACACATGAAAAAGATGGGAACCACTTTCTTAACTCAAACTCTTATTTACATATAAGAGTTATGTAATAACTCCAGTAAGGCCCCTTGCCAAGTACCATGGCATTTCCTTAAGAATATTTACTCAACAAAGAGAGAGGTGTGACAACCTAATTCGATGTGTGAATCCAGATTGAACATGTACGCAGAAAAATCGACAGCCATCAAGTTATTCTTGGAACAATTTCAATGTCTATGCACACACTTTTGTTTTGCAATAATTTACTGACAGTTTGCTTCCTGAGCACCTACGGCTCCTGTCCCAGTGTTCAGGCCAGGGAATTTTTCTTGTTAATGTGCATAAATGGTATTGTGATTGATGCGGGATTTTTTTCCTTATTTATAACAGATCCATGCTGAGATAATTAGGGTGAAGTGTCATGACATTTGCTTGTTACGTTCAAGAGGTGACAGTGACATAGAAAGTATATTTTTAAAATTATTTATTAATTTAGAGCACATATAGATTTTTTTTTTTTTTTCACATTCAGTTTTTCTGTTTGGCTTCCTTGGCCAGGAATAAATAGTTTTAGTGTCAGGAATGAATGAGTCTGCCCCTCAATTCCAGCCTGCTCAGCACAGAGAAAAACAAAGTCCTGACAGAGGAAGTGACTCCCTGGTGAGGCAGTGGCAGCCCCAGATGCAGATTCTCTTAGCAGTTCTGAGGGCACGCAACCCAGCCTTCTCTTCGCATACCCCATCAGAAACTTTCTTTCATGATAAGAAAGACATTAAAGATCTTGGTCATACAATGCATTGCAGCTTTCTTTAAAAACACCTCTGGCCTGCCTCAAACTGTGAGTTCTTAAAGTGTGACATTTTCAGTGTAGACCATGGCTCGAGGCTCGTTGTCCCCAAGACTGTCACTGCTACACTTCCGTGACAGTATAGACACTGACACTGGGGCCTGCTCGTCTCTCAAACTTCCCTTAGATCTAAAGAGGGAGGAACCAGGATGAATGCCACTTATTTTCCCGTGAAAAGCCCCACTCTTGAGCATCTGGCACCAGGGGCTCTGTTCATTGCCTGTGGCCACCGATTGCTACTCTGGGTTATGGAGGAAGGACAGAGTCCTGAGAGTCCCCAGAGACCTCACACAGCCCTGAAAACACAGGGCTTCTGCAGAAGTGGGTCCCATCACCAACATGGAGACCACATGGAGGCCTTGCAGCCCCACTCCATGCTTTTCCACCAAATCCCAATGGCAGTGAACTCCCTTAGCGCTGACGTCTGTGGAAAGCAGAGAAAGCCTGGCTCGCAAAGTCCTGAAGTCCTGTGGAGCTGACGTTCCCTGAGTGACGGTGTGAATGGCAGGAACTCAAGTGTGGGCCATAGGCCACCTCCTGGCCGGGCCTGGGTGGAATCTGAGGGGACACATGTAGTCACAATCCCACCCTCCCATTCTCCTTCTCAGAGGAAGCAAGCAGCACCCATCTGCCTCATCTCTGTCCCGGGGGGAAGATGGGGAGTTTCGGGGCAACTTTCGCATGAATTTCACCAGCTCAGATCTCCTGGGAGGACGGGGCCCACCATGCTCCTGGTACTGCCAGAAGTCGTGAGCCCCTCCAGGGCCCCTGGGTTTGAGCCAACCCTGTTTCATCCCCAGGAGCTGAATGTTCCAGCAATAGATAGAATTAGATGGAACCGGCTCGCAGTTTGGCCTGAGACTGTCCCTTGACATTCAGGAAAAACAGGACATCCCACAGAGCAGGCAGGTGATCTCTAGTTCACAGGCCCTGAGTCTGTTCCCCTATAAGAAAGGCATTGCCCCTCACTCCATTCACATCCCAGGTCCCAAATGGCGCAAGACAGAAAGAAGTCCTGGTCCTAAGAGCAGAACAAGGGGATTTTCTGGGGTTTCCTGAGTCCAAATTTGCCTAGGAGCTCCTGGGTGTACTTTGCTCTCAGAGGGCCATTTCTCTGATGCCCCGGTAAGGTGGTCAGTTTCAATCACTGTAATCACTAACATGGCAGGCAACACCTGTTCCAAACTCTGCCCAGTGACCAGGGGATAAGACCTGTTTAGGTGGAAGGCTCGGTGTCCTCCCCAGCCTCAGCTTGTGGTGAAGCTCCCAGCCATCGCCCATGAGGGCTCTGTATCTTCTCTTCTCGTTCCTCTTCATATTCCGGATGCCTCTTCCACGTGAGATGGGTCAGGGAAACAGGAGGCTTGGACAAGTGGAAAAATGGGGTAGAGACTCTCTCTTGCCACTCTCTCACCTCTTTCTCTCTCATCCAAGTACTAATTAGGCCCACCCCTGCTTAGCTTCAGGGGTCGGCCTCTGCTAAGATCAGAGGAGATCAAATGTGTTCAAGGTGGTATGGCCGTAGACACTGTCTCTCTTTTTCTCTGTCTCTCTTAGGTCTGTATCTCTCCCTTGTCTCTCTTTCTTCTTTCTCTGCCTCTTGTATTTCTCTCAGTGTCAGGGCACTCCCTCTCTCCCTGTCTCTCCTACAGCCTGACTCCCTTTCTCTCTTTCTCTCTTTCTTCTACGCTCACTTCTAGACTGAGTAGATTGCATGCCTTGCTTTATTGAACCAAACTCTATTTCCTTCAATATGAAAGGAGTTTAAAAGCCTCATGGCTGCCTCACTCCCTCTTCTAAGCCAGAGGGGCCCAGTAACTTGTAAATCTCATCTCCTCCCTGATCTTCACTCTATGACCGCGAAAACGATGGTTGAAACCTGTCAGGTGACTTTTATTTTTCAATAAAAGCGAGAAATTTTGATTTTATCCAAAGAAGTAAATATAGAATGTCATTTTCTAAATTTTAGAATTTAAAGTGTAGATTTGAGTGACCTAGAGAATTTCAGGGAATGATAAGGCACAGCCCGTACTTTGGGAAGTTGTGTTTGGGACACGGGCCCTTCGTCTTTTCAGATGGAAGGCCCTGGAGAACGCTTACCCTCTGTGGCTGCTCTAGGTTCACAGAACAAAAAAGCCTATTGAAAGTCACCTTTAAAATCGAATGCCTAATTTTATTTTCTCCTTGATATTATAAGAATAAAATAAAAGGGTGAAGGAAGAAAAGGAGAGTGGAAGGGAGGGAGAGAGAAAGATAATTTGAGACCAAGACCTGAGATATCAAATCTGATAGAAATTACATTGAAAAAGCCTCATTTTATCCATATTGTTTATGGGTTTGGGTTACAGAGAAGCAGCAGCGTTCCTGGAGGCACCAGACACTGGCGATATTCCACCACTTAGGAGAGTAGGAAGGAAGAGACAAAAGGGAGGCAGGGAGGAGGGGAAGGAGGGAGGACTAATGGAAGGGTGAGATGGAGAACAGAATTTAGAGATTAGAAACAATTCATTACAAAGATTTACTTCTACTATTAATTATTGTTTTTAATTGTAAGCTACTTTATTTTTCTTTTCTTTTTTTTTTTATTCCCAGCCTCCCTCCCACTGCCCCTCCCTGTCCCTCTTTTTTTTCTTCTTTTTTTCTTTTTTTTTTTTTTGAGACGGAGTCTCGTTCTGTCACCCAGGCTGGAGTGCAATGGTGCTATCTTGGCTCACTGCAACTTCCACCTCCCAGGTTCAAGTGATTCTCCTGCCTCAGCCTCCTGAGTAGCTGGGATTACAGGTGCCCACCACCACACCAAGCTAATTTTTGTATTTTTAGTAGAGACAAGGTTTCACCAGGTTGGCCAGGCTGGTCTCAAACTCCTGACCTCAGGTGATCCACCCACCTGAGTCTCCCAAAGTACTGGGATTAGAGGCGTGAGCCACTGGGCCCGGCCCTAAGGTACTTTTATATTAAATTCACATTAAACAATTTCTACCCTTTGAGCCACATCTTTTTCTTCCATCTCAGTTCAAATACTTAATGGACTTCATGATCTGGGAAGCAGAGGTTACTGGCCTGTGTGTGTAAATGGAGGTAGGGTAGCTTTGAGGTTATTTTTTTGTGGTGGAGCTGAATTCTCAAAAAATCCTCGTTGAACTCCTACCTGAGCCCATCTGGAGGCCCCAGTCACTTAGCAGAGATCAGTCTTTCACATTCTGGTTCCAGGAACTAAGCATCCCCAAACCACAGCAGGGCCAGCCTCCTTTTAAGAAACTGAGGTTCATATAATCATTCACTCATGTCTCATGATTATGATGAAAAAGCCCAGACTTGGAAAAGAAACTCACCGCAGACTGATTCAAGATGATACTGACACAGGCTTTGTGCCTTTCTAACTTGGGATTTTGAATTCCAACACCCTATCGCTCCTATTGTTCTTTGGTTTGCTTATCGTTTATTGCTTCTTTTTTTTTTTTCTCTCTCTTTTTTCTTTTTTTCCTTTCTTCAGGTTTTTTCTAAAGACATAAGAAATCCTGCTAGCTGACACAGGAATAAAGGTGTGTGTGTTCTGAATGTTTGCTCTACAAGCTTGAAACAGATTGGCACCTATGGCCATGACAGAATAAAATGCTGCAAAAAGTAATGAGGAGTCCAAGAAGTTGCTGTGGTTGATGTGGGTTCAGAAAGGGCTCCCTCAGCAGAGACATGCGACATGTAAACCAAATTAAGCTACGGTGTTCAAAGACGTGGAATCTTGGTCTTAGTAATTGTAATTGTGACTGTGTAATGTTGGTTTTGGACAAGCCAATCTCTGACATCCTTGGAATGTCCTTCCCAGCTCCCCAGACCAGAGGTCAGGGATGGTACAGGAGAAATTTTTTGGGTTGCTCCTCCAGTAACCCAAAACCAACAAGAGCAATAGGATGTTAGAATTCCAAACCCCATGTCAGAAAGACACAAAGTCTGTGTCAGTATCATCTTGAATAAATCCACGGTGAGTTTCTTGTCCAAGCCTGAGCTTTTCCATCATGATCATGAGTTGTGAGTGAATGATTATGAGTCGTACGTTTCTGACAAGGAGACTGGCACTGCTGTGATTGGGGGAGGCTTAGTTCCCAGAACCTGGGATGCTTTCCAGGTTCATTGACATCTGTTCCCTTTAGGTCCCTTGACCTTCCCCAATTATTCCCATTGTTTTCCTATAACCTGTGCTTTGCTCCTCCTACTTCCTCTCCTTGCATGCCCTCACCTACCCCATATCTTCCCTGAAGACTGTGACTCATTATTGTCCCAGCTCAAAGACCTTTTTCCTCCTGGAATCGGGGTGATCCTCTAAGGAGGGAACGCCCTGACCTCCTCTTCTTCACAAGCACTCCCTCCTTCTGATTTAGGCTGCTTATGCAATTGTGCCTCCTGCTCATGTGGATACAGTTTTACTTCTCCATTAGTCTATGAGCTCTCTGCAGGTATGGACTTTCTCTTATTCTTGTATGCACTGGTCATTGAGGAAGAGGTGTTACTTCATAAATTATTATACATTTAATGGCAAAATTGAATTGCACAAAGCATTTCCTCACATCTAGACATAATTTCGATTCATGTAAAAGCTCTTAAAAACAGGTCCTTTTAGAAGGTACAGTTAAATGAGGGCAATATAGCACAGAACACAACGAGAGGGGAGCAAACATTAAGAAGAAAGACAGCATAGACTCTAAGGGGAAGCATCAAGATACCTGCCTAGCCCTGCCCTCTCTCGTTGGGAGGGTTTGATAGTTAAATCATGATCTCTGCAGGTATACCCTACATGTCTATGAAGCTCTCTGCTTCTTGATATTAACTCTTCACTTCATGTGCATACCGTCAACCTCTGGCTAAATGCATTTTCATCTAAAATAATCTGTTGGATTTCCTAGAGTATCAAGATTGGAAAAAAAAATCAGACCTAGAGATTTTGTCTAGATCCTTTAACAGGGCCAAGAGGCAAGGGAGGCACCAGATGCAGGTGCAAAATTTGGGGATCAAAAACTTCTGCACTCAAGATAGATGATCTTATAATGCATGTATTTTTTTTTTTGTAAAAAATAATTGATTCAAAAGTAACCCATGATCAACAAAATATTCCAGTTTTAAATAAGGACAGAATCTAATCCTGCTATTGCCCAGCTCAAACTTACCCACCTCACCTTGATCCCAGGCCTGTCTAATAGTATATTTATTTAATCATTTAATTTTTATAACGTGTGACATTTTTAGTTTGAGTGAATTTGTTGCTCTTCTGGTGCCTGGAAGTTTAAGTAGAGTTTACATTACATATCCCATGATATTTGCAATGTCCATATACTCAAAAGTTATTCACAGACATTTTTCTCCCTTTAAGACAATTTTTGTGGCCAAAGTATTTATTTGCTACACCACTGAGTTTTATTTTACTAGATGTAGTAGGCATGATAATGGCCTCCCAAAGATGTCCACATCCTAATTCCTAGAACCTATGAGTATGCTTCTTTACATAGCAGATAAGAATTAATGTTAGCATATAGAATTAAGGTTGCTAATCAGCTGACTTTCAAATAGGGAGGTTATCTTAGATTAGGTAAATGAGACCAGTGTAATCAAAAGGATCATTAAATTTGGAAAGAGAGACAGAACAGTCAGTGTCTTCATGATGTGATGTGAGAATGACTTGACAGGCATTGCAGGCTTTGAGATGAAGAAGCCACAAGCCAAGGAAGCTGGGCAGCTCCTAAAGCTTGAAAATGCAAAACAAAACAAAACAAAACAGCAAACAAAGATTCTCACTTAGAGACTCTAGAAAGGAACACAGTCCCGCTGACACCTTGATTTTGGATATTTTATTCCCCCAAAGTGTAAGATAATTAATTAGTGTTGTTTAAAGCCACTAAGGTTAATGACAATTTGCTACTTCAGCAGTAATTAACAAATACACTTGACCCTTGGTATCCCGTGAGGGATTGGTTTCAGGCCCTCTGTGGATATGAAATTCCTCAGATGCTGAAGTGATTGATGTAAAATGGCATGGTATTATCATATAACCTTTGCATTTCCTGCTATATACTTTAAATCATCTCTAGATTACCTGTAATACCTAACTCAATGTAAATGCTAAGTAAATGGGTGTTGTCTTATATTGTTTAGGGAATAATGACCAAAAAAAGCCTATACATGTTCAGATCAGACACATTTTTTTTCCTGAATATTTTCAGATGTTGAACCCATCAACACAGAGGGTCGACTATATCTTGGTTTCACATCATGAATTGAGCAAAAATTAGTAACACAAAAGACCTAAGCCTACGTTTGTTTAATGGAGAAAAAAAATGATGAAAAACTCACAACAAGTTACTGAACTTAATATGTTTTTTTCATAGAAACGACCAAGGCTCATAGAAGAGACAGAGAAGAGGGAAGCACCATTTTTTAAACCATCAGATTTCATGAGAACTCACTCACTATCACAAGAACAGCATGGGAGAAACTGCCTCCATGATCTAATCACCTCCCACCAGATCCCTCCCTTGACATATGGGAATTACAATTGGAGATGAGATTTGGGTGGAGACACCAAGCCAAACCATATCAGGACTCCAGCAATTCTTTCTCTCACCTGCTCTATCTCTTATTCCCCTCTACTGCATCTATACGAACTAAAAGAAAAACACTTCTTGGATACACAAGAGCTGTCATCTTTTGTGTTTGCCCAGCTTTTAAGGGAAACCCTATGAAAGGGGTGCCTACACAGTCCCCACATCCTACCACACTTCTTTCCCTCGCTGCCACTCAAACCTGACTTCTGTCACTAGGGTCATAATGCCTTCTGCAAGACCTAACTCAGCCCTGCCTCTGCCCATTGATCTGACCCCTAATTATGTGGTCACTGGAAGCTGCTCTCAGGTGTCCTTGCCCAAAGGGACATACAGCACACAGCCTGTGGAGGGTGGAGGAACCAACTGCAAGGTGGGTTTCCAGTAGGACCAACTGGGGTTAAAGAGGAGTGGGAGGCAATAAAGAGGATTGCTTTCAGGGTGCAAGTGTAGGAGACAGGAATGTAGACAACAGCTTTCAGCCTCCACTTTACTTTCTAGTGGCATTATTATTATTATCAGTATTATCATCACTATCATTATTTGCCATGGTTTGAGTGTTTGTGTCTCTCCCCCAAAATTCATGCTGAAATCTAATCCCCAATACGATAATATTAAGAAGCGGAACCTTTGGGAAGGGATTAGTTCATGAGGGCAGAGCCTTCACAAATAGTTAAGACCCTTGTAAAAGAGGTCCTAGAGAGCTCCCTTTCCCTTTCTATCTTGTGAGGGTCCAGTTAGAAGCCACCCTCTATAAGGAATGGGCTCTCACCAGACACCAAATCTGCCAGGGTCTTGATCTGGGACTTCCCAGCCTCTGTGAGTGACGCATTTCTATTGTTTATAAATGACTCATTCTAAGGTAGTTTGTTATAGTATCACAAAAGGACTAAGACATTTTCATCATCATCATCATTATTACTATCACAAAAGTCCTATTGTTGAGGCCAAGGGGGCAAAATCCTCACAGCCTCTGTGTTAAATTGTGTGATTTATTTAAAATATTTTACCAGAAACATTACTTTTATTCCAGGTCAGGATCACTAAACAAAAATAGATCTCTATGTGGTAAAAGGTTCAAATACTGATTGAAAATTTCAAAGTGGAAACATTTAATTTCTACCTTTCCCCTGGACCAAGGGAAAATGTAAGAAACATACTTAGTTCATTTACTAAGAGTTTCATGCAGTTGTCTAAGGACAGAGGTAAATGAGGAGCAAGAATGAAGACTTGATCGATGGCAGGCTGAGGAGGGGGCTGGAGGAGGCTGCTTGTGCCCAGAGAGACTGAGGATAGGCAGATTAGAGCATCCTCACCAGACCCCCTCCCAACCCAGGAGGTGATACATGGGCTACAATATTAAAGAAATTGTTCACTGATACCCTTACCTTGTTCCAAAAATAATTTGACATTATCCTTGTGTGATGAGGATTTTCTAAGAGATGACGGATGAATCTGTACACCCCCCAAGAATGGGTAAGCAGGAAAACCCACTCAGCATCTCCTCCCGGAAGAATGCTTACCGTGACAATGCTGTCTCTTTTAGGATGCGATTGTGGATGGTATGTAGTTAGAAGTAAAAGTGTGTTCAACCTTAGCATAAAATCAGAAATGCATACTAATTGAGTTGCTGAACGATTTCCCAGTGGAAGAAGGTGGTACTCTTTCTCAAGTCTTTTCCTACCATAATCTTTGGCCGAGAGACAAAACTGGAATGAGCTAGAAAGCTAAACCTATGCCATCAATGATCTCTGTGTCCTAGGAGACCCCTATGATTGGTCAATGTGTTGTTGACAATTTCCAGGGTGGTGACGGGGAGGACAATGGAGAGACAGTGATCAACTCCAAGGCTTTAACTAAGCCTGCAGCAGAGAAATTGGTGGTTACCAACAAAGGAGTTTCCTTAGGGACAGGGTAGCGATATATCCAGATTGTCTGGGGGCAGTCCCAGTTTATGTCTGTTGTTCAAGCATAACCATCAATAATAGGCCCCTAAAAAGTATTTCTGTTTGGGTTATAAATTATTTGGTGAGCTTGCTTAGGGAGCACTAGCCTTTACCCACTTGACCCACCATGCTCCACCTGATGCAGAGTTTCCCCTTTGTTAGGAAAGTGCAAGTCAGACAACCTTTTATGCACGACCCTGTTCATTCTCTAAACCTCTAGCTCTTTTGCTGTCAAACACACAGAGCTGGTTTATCTCACCAGAGATGTGTTCCTTTATTCAAAAAACATTATCTTTCTTTCTTAGCAAGAAAGACTGTAAATTAAGCAAAAGTTTTGATTGTGGCTAGAGTTCAAATCCCAGCTCAATCACTATTTGTATAACCTACACTGACTTGCTCAGAGAAAATGCCTATCCCTTATAAAAGTTACATCAACTAAGATACCACTTTCAAGATTCATGGTACGTGATAGGTGTTCAAGAATGTTCATTCTTACTGGAGTGACAGAGGAGTTTCAGCATTATTTTATTAAATTCTGTAAACTTAAGTTATGCTAACATTTAATAAGTGAAATTCAGTATGTTCCTACAATTTTAGGTCTTATCTAAGACCATCTTTCTCCCACACCCAAAACGGCCAAAGTTTCCCTACCAGCCTCTAATTCTATGGACCCTAAAAGGCAAAGTTGTCCTTATTAAGTTTTAAATTTTAGCGATTTTTTTGGAGACATTCCAGGCCTTATGGAGGAAAGTAGTATCTTGTATGATTTCAGGTATCCAGAAGTTGACTTAAAAGTTCTTCTTACAATTTAGTTTGATTTACATTTCTCTAATGACAAGTGATAGTGAGCTTTTTTCATATGTTTTTTGGCTGCATAAATGCCTTCTTTTGAGAAATGTCTGTTCATATCCTTCACCCACTTTTTGATGGGGTTGAAACTCTTGTGGTGATCCTAGATAAAACACAACTTTCTGTGTGGACAGGTATTTGGTAGCAATTGACTCCCCCTAAGATTTTTTTTTTTTTTTTCTGAGATAAAGACTAGGAGGTTGGCACTATAGCCATCACCAAATAAACAGGAGACACTGGAGCTTTGAAAGGTTGAGTTATTTGCACAAGATCACTTAGTTAATGAATGACAGAGCAAAACTTTGAAACAAGGGTTATCTGGTTTTAGAGCTCTTTTGCTCTTAGGTACAAAAAAAAAATCTCTATTTCCACAAAGACCACAGCTTACATCATAGCTTGGCTGATTTCTCTGATGTCTACGTCTCAGCAACAATCTGTCTTTTGGCTTCTCAACACATACTGATCATTAATGAAGGGTAACCACTGTTAGAGACATCAAAAGGTATGTATCCCTGAGTTTCCTCCCTGCTTTCCTTTCTTGTTTTCTTCCTTCCTTTCTGCCTTAGTCCATTTGGGATGCTATTGAAAAGTAATATAAACAGGGTGGCTTATAAAGAACAGAAGTTTACTTCTCACAGTTCTGGAGGCTGGAAGTCCAAGATCGAACACCATCACTGGTGTCTGGAGAGAGCCCGCTTCCTTCTCTGTGTTGTCACACGGTGAAAAGTACAAACGAGCTCCTTCAGGCCTCTTTTTATAAGGGCAGCAATTCCATCAGAAGGGCTTTGGCTTCATGACTTAATCACCTCCGCAAAGCCCGTACCTCCTAATATCGCCACCTTGGGGGTTGGCCTTTCAACAGATGAATGGGGAGACACAAACATTCAAACATTTAGGCCGCAGCATTTCCTTACCTCCTTCCTCCCTCTATCAATGTATTCATCTATGTATTGATTCTTTCACTCAAGTCTCATTTGTTTAAACAAATACGTGAGAACCTTCTCTCTGCTAGGTACTGCTCAGGGGCTGAGGAAGGAAGGTAATCAGACAGTGCCTGTTACTTTAGAAGCTCACAGTGTGGAGAAGGAGAGAGATGTAGAAATAATATAAAGCAACACAGATGTGCAGGGGAAAGAGACAAGGAAGAATTTCAGTGCTTTACCTTGTATACTTTCTGCTGTTTAATTCCTTTACCATAAGAATGCATTGTACTACATGGATTAAGAAATCCTTTAGCCGCTAATGGGTCACCTAGTTGTAATCTATGCAAGACTTTGACATGGTCAGAGTCTGCCTAGAATTATCTCTTTTAACTGGGTAACAACAACAACAAAAAAATCAAAAATTGAACTCGACAAAGGAAAAAAGGTAATTTCCATTTACAGAATTTCTTCTCCTTTTTTAGCTTCTAAAATGGGTGGTTTTCCAAAAAACTATATGTTCTCATTTATAAGTGGGAGCTAAGCTATGAATACAAAAAGGCATGCAGAGTGATATGATAGATTTTAGAGACTCAGATGGTAGGCAGGGCTAGGGATACAAAACTACACATTAGGTAAAATGTACTCTACTCAGGTGACCGGTGTACTAAAATATCAGAATTCACCACTATATAATCCCATCCATGTAACAAAAAACTTCCTGTACCCCAAAAGCTATTGAAATTTGTAAACAGAATTTCACCTCTCCTTAATGATTCATGAAGCACTTTCAGATCTTGAAATAATGTAATGCCAATGGTATTAAATATTAGTTTATTTAATCCATAGATGTGTGGAAACAGCCAGTTGACAGAAAGTAATCGTGCATTAACTCAAAATTCAATTTTAATCGAAATGCTATTTTAAAATAGCTGCCCTTACATGGTCTGGCATTAAAAATAAACTTTTTTATAGAATGGAAAAAACACAATTTTTTTAAAGGGTGGTTTTCTTTGTATTTCCAAAGGGAAAGCTGACAGATGCAGGGATATGAAAAGAATGAGGATAGATGAATAAATGGATGGATACTCAAAATCACTATTGTATAATAATTTATTCTGAGGGAAAAAAGGCACCAAACCTCAGAACCATAAGCAGAAATGAAAATCCACCAGAAAATGCAAAATTACTCGGAAGCCCTTCTATTTGAACAGGAGACCTGGATCTGAAATCACGAGTTCATAGATGGAACATTCTAAGGTTACACCCATGCGTAATTTGAACATTTGAATCAGGAATGCAAGCTTTTTCTCTCTGGTTGACTGTTGTTGTTGTTGTTGTTGTTGTTGTTGTTGTTGTTGTTCTTTGTTCTTCTTCTTCTTCTTTCTTCTTCTTCTTCTTTTTAAATTTTGCAGTGATTTACTTTAAGTGGATTCATTTGCTCTTGAGAAGAAGCATCATCACTAAGGGATGCTTTATTTTATTTCTGAAAGGCATTTGCAGGTAGCTCAGCATATCTCTTTTGTCATTTTTGCATCACGCCCTTGTGGTGTGCTTAGCCACATATGCAGAAATTGGCTAAAATGAAACAAAAGTGCAATAAAATGCTGCTTCTTGGATTTAAGTATTAGTTACTCAAAAATATTTCAAAAAAGGCCCATTTATTTGCTGTATGTTCATTTTTTAAAATTTCAATTTGTTTTAGGTACAGTAGGTACATGCACAGATTTGCTACATGGCAATATTGCATTATGCTGTGCTTTGGAGTATGGATCTCATTACCCTGGTAGTGTACATAATACCAGAGAGGTAATTTTTTAACCCAACTCCTCCTTCCACCCTCTAGTAGTTCACAGTGTCTATAATTCCCATATTTGTCCATGTCTGCTCAGTGCTTAGCTCTCATTTATAAGTGAGAACATGCAATATTTGGTTTTCTATTCCTGTGTTAGTTTCCCAACTGAATTCAAACTCATTCCCAGATCACTTGTCCTCGTCAATTAATGTACACTGGAGAAAGAGCTACCTTCGGGCTGTGAGGTCATCGTATAATCCTGACCACTCATTTCCCATCATGAGACTGCTGTTCCTTCTGTTTATCCTTCTTGGATGTCTAATACAAACAGCCTCAGGTAAGCTATGAGTCCACCTGGAGGATGATGAGGTGGATGCCCTTGGAGCTGACATGGGCCAAATTAATTCATCAGCCAACGATGCACTGAAATATGGAGTAACTGAACAGCCCCATAGCTGAGAAAAAGCCCAGCATGTACAACAAATTTCATTTTACAAATCAGGAGAGAGAAGCTTAAAGAAATTTAAAATTTTTTCCCAAGATTACCTTAATCTAGTTGTTGCAATAGATACCAGACTTAACTAACAATTGTGATAGATAACATTAATAGTAGTCATCACAGCTTACAAACCATTTCCATGTGAATCAAAACAATGGCAACAACAACACTAATACTAACAACAAATAATGCTGACCACTTTCTCTTTACCAGACATCACAGCAAAGATGTGTTGTGTTTTCACATATTATCTCCCACGTACTCCTCATAACAATATTTCTGGGGCAGGTATTTTTTAGCCCTGTCTTATGAGTCTAAAAAAATGGCATCATTTGTCCAAAGTCACAAGGATTGTATATGGTGAAGCCTAGATTCAAGCTTAAGTTGGTTTGATTCCCAAGATTACCCTCTTACCAAATACTCAACAGTACCTGAAAATAGATTTACTTATTAAATTATATACAAAAACGAACAGTTTTAAATATGGGTGTGTCCCATGCAACACTTGGGACAAGCTTATACTACAAGATTATTCATTGTTTATCTGATATTCAAATTTAACTAGAGGTCTCACATTTTCCTGGCAATCTTCTGCATATGTTAGCATGGGCCAGGTAACGATGTGGTGAAAACAACGTTCAAATCTTGGTATCCTAAAAGAGCAAAGATTTAATTCCCACTTCTGGTACAAATGCATCATGGCCACAGGGCTGCACTGCTCACTGTAGTTGCTCAGCTCCCCCTGGTGGAGCAGCCACCACCTTGACTACTGTTGGCCACTGCAAAGGAAAGAGCTCTGAGGTTCTTACACTTGCAGGTAAGGGCTTCAGCCCTGAAAGGACACATCACTTCTGCTCAAAATTTGTTACCCAAGTAAGTCTCAAAGGTAGGGAGGCAATCCTACTTTGTGTCAGGAAAATAGCCAGATCTATTTGGTAAATAGCCTAACAGCCTGATTGTGATAGATAGATGATTGATGATAGATGACATAGATAGATAATTAGATAGATAGATAGATAGATAGATAGATAGATAGATAGATAGACAGACAGATGGTTAATAGAATATAGATGATAAAGGATAGATTACATAGATGATAGACAGATACATAGCTATAGATATGGATGTAGATTCAGATATGAATATATACCTGTATCTATACATGTATCCTTCTCTTCTTATGAGAGATTAGGAGCGTCTGTGACTCACATAGCAAAACCTGGCTGCCAATAACTATAGTTGTGGTGGATGGATCAGGAATTAGAAACCAAGATTCCTAATCCTAGTTGAGTATGCTTTCCATCACAATGCCATGCCTTTAAGAGACGTAAACTCTAACGGAAACACTTCATACTCACTTTTTTCTTATGGTTGTTGGTCATTCTCTCTCTGGCTCTCTAGACCTGCTCTCTGTAGGACTAAGCTCAACCTCCTGGATGTTATGTCATTCTCTTTCCAACCTAGCTCACTGAGCACAGGAAGGCAGGTGCCTACTCCATGTCTTGGCTTTGGCATTGAAAGGATCACAAACTATGAAAGAACTCACACTTCACAGAATATGGAAGGCACCGCATTCAGGAATCAGAATACTCAGGACATCAATCTAGTTATCTCTTCATTAAATACTTATTGACTAATTTGCACTCAATACTTGTAAAGTTTTGCCATGTCAAGAAGAAGGCAGGCACTTTAGAAAGCTTTTATGGAGAGCATGTGGAGCGAAGTGAATTTTATATTTCTAGCCTTGTGGCACAGTCAGAAGAGACTACTATAGCAGTCAGTGAGCTTTTCCTGTAAAGGACTAGGTAATGAATTCTTTGGGCTTTATGGACCATGTGATCTCTGTCATAACAACTCATCTCTGCCTGTATACAGTGAAAGCAGCCATAGATAATGTGTAAATAAGTGAGCATGGCTGTCGTCACCTAGAACTTTACTTATGGACACTGAAATTTGAGTTTCATATAATTTTCATGTATCACCAAAAATTTGGTTTTGAATTTTTAAAAATAATTTAGAGATGTAAAAACTGTCCTAAGTTCACACGTCATACCAACAGAAGCAGAGTCAGTTTTGCCCTGTGGACTATCATGTGCTAAACAAGATGAATTCTAGTAACTTTTTTAAAACATAATTTCACTTTTTTGTTTCTTTCCCCTTCTTCCCTTATAGGATATGAGAGAAAGGATAGATTCCATGAATGTGAACACATGGGTGGTGTCTGCAGGCACCAAAAAACCCACGGTTGCTCTATCCTGCCTGCACAGTGCAAAAGCCGGTACAAACACTGCTGTAGGTTGTAGCTGCAACAGCTGGAGGGGCCTCAGGGTAGCCCAAGAGAACCACAGCCCCTGACTTCTGCTTAATAAAGGCATCACCACCCATGTGGACCCTCTTTCTGATAACAAGCTTAACTTTTAGGCCATTGAACCAGAGGCAGGATAATGTAAAATCTGGATTTGGTCACACCACTAACTCCCTGATTGATTTTGGATAAGCCCTTTCTTTTCCTAGATTTCAGTTTCTTTCCCTCTAACCACTGACATGGGTATTCTCTAAGACACCTGTATGCTGTTCATATGTCTGTGAATCTATGGAATTTTGGATGAAGGGTGTGTGTGTGTGTGTGTGTGTGTGTGTGTGTGTGTGTGTGTGTGTTGGCTATAAGTTAAAAAGTCACAAAGGTTTTATTTTTGTTTTCATTTTGAAGACAGGGTCTCACTTTGTCTCCCAGGCTGGAGTGCAGTGGCACGATCATGGCTCATTGCAACCTCAGACTACTGGGCTCAAGCGATTCTCCCACCTCAACCTCCCTAGGAGCTGGGACAACGGTCATGCGCCACCATGCCTGGCTAATAAAAATTTCTTTGTAGAGACAGGATCTCGCTGTGTTGCCAGACTGACTTCAAGGGCTTCTCCCATCCAAAGTGCTGGGATTACAAGAGTGAGCTACCACACTCAGCTCTCACAGAGATGTTGTTCTCACTTGCTGTATCCTTGACCCTTAACGACTCTTGGGCATCAAGTGATGGATCCAGGTTGATTATTAAACAGCTAGGAAAATAAGTTGGCCTTCTACAGAAATATTTAACTTGGCCCTTAGGCATTAACACATAGAATCAGAACTCAGACATTACTGAAATCAACTCATTGATTTACAGAGGATCAAGATTTAGAGAGGCAGTGATTATTTTCTTCTGTCCAAAGGCACCTTTCCAAATATCAAGATTTCTTTAGGACTATTTTCTTAGAACCCAAGGAATTGTTTTCAGCGTAGATAAGATCAAATTTTACAGCGGACGACTGCTGATTAGACTGGAAAGTCCAATATTCGGCAGTAACTTAAATTTCTCCCATTTTGAAACAGTACAAAAGCAATTTCTTAATAATCTTTTCTCTTAGCAGCTTCCTTTATTGTACCAAACTGAACTCTCAATCGCCACTGATGGGAATGCAAAATAGTATGGCTACTCTGGAAGACAGTTTGGCAGTTCCTTGTAAAGTAAAATATACGCTTACCTAATGACTCAACAATCCCTCACAAGGGTATTTATCATAGAGGAATGAAAATGTATGTTCAAACTGAAAACATGTATGCAAATGTTTATAGCAGTTCTATCAATAATTGCCTCAAATTGTAAGCGACACAGCTGTCTCTTGACCAGTGAATTGACTTTAGTACATCCTGTAATGAAAGACTATGTAGCAGCAAAAAGGAATAAATGATTTATGCATAAAATAACATGGATGAATGTTAAAGACCTGTTGCTGAATTAAGGAAGCCAGACATAAAGGCTACAGATTGCATGACCCTATTTCTATGACACTAAATGCAAAACTGTAGGCTCTGAAACCAGATCAGTGGCTGTCGTGGTTTCAGTGTCATAGGAAGGGTTTGTCTATAAAGGGTGATATGGTTTGGCTGTGTCCCCACCCAAATATCATCTTGAATTCCCATGTGTTGTGGGAGGGACCCAGTGGGAGGTAATTGAATCATGGGGCACGTCTTTCTTGTGCTGTTCTCCTGATAGTGAATAAGTTTCATGAGATCTGATGGCTTTAAAAAGGGGAGTTTCCCTACACAAGCTCTCTTCTCTTGTCTGCTACCATGTAAGACATGCCTTTCACCTTCTGCCATGATTGTGAGGCCTCTCCAGCCACATGGAACTGTAAATCCAACAAATGTCTCTTTTGAAAATTGCCCAGTCTTGGGTATGTCTGTATCAACAGTGTGAAAACAGACCAATACAGAGAAACTGGAAGTGAAAGCAACGTTCCATACAGAAGTGTGGCAATGAACACAGAGCTCTGCATATGCAAATCCCTCAGAACTTAACACCACAAACTTTGAATTTTACTATATATAAAGTAACCTAATGGGAAGAAAAATGGAAAGCAGATTGTGACAAATAAATATAACTGTATTTAAAAAAATTAATCATATGACCACACTGATATGTTTAGGCTTTGTGTCCCCACCCAAATCTCACCTTGAATTATAATTCCCATAATCCCGATGTACCCAAATATGTGGATGTAATAGAATCACGGGAGTAGTTTCCCCCATGCTGTTCTCATGATAATGAGTGAATTGTCACAAAAGCTGATGGTTTTATATGGGGCTCTTCCTCCCTTGGCACTTCTCCTTCCTGACACCTTGTGAAGAAGGTGCCTTGCTTCCCCTTTGCCTTCTGCCATGATTGTAAGTTTCCTGAAGCCTTCCCAGCCACACAGAACTATGAGTCAATTAAACCTCTTTCCTTTATAAATCACCCAGTCTTAGGTATTTCTTCATACCTGAGTGTGAAAACAGACTAATATACACACTAAACTGGAAGAAGAAGAAAGGAATTGACTTAAGTAACTTTGAAAGACTGGTTTGATTGAGTACTACAAAGATGAAAAGGCCTTATATTGTCTTTCATCTGCACTGCATTCCAATTGTTAGATTTGTTTCTCACAGCAGTTGTGTTACCAATTTTAAAACAATGTGTATCCTAATGTTGAGCAACTAAGAAAATATATTATAAATAATAACAGGCAGGTTTCTCACTATTGGAGAAAAAGGGTTATAAATAAGGAAATGGGAAAGGCAGAATAAATACTGTGATTTTGGGTTGCAGTTGAAGATATTAATGTGGAGCAAGGAATTTTTTTAAATGTATACACAGATATATATATATATACACACACACACACGTGCGTGTGAGTAGATAAATTAATATTCACATGTATGTTTCCTAATTCTAATCTCTTAAGAAAACAAGAAACAGTGACACCTCAGTAGCAATGAGTATACCTGGTGCTCAGGTCTTGGTTTCTAAGTACTATGTTTCAGTAAATGGACCCAGAATCCTTAAAGAACCAATTCATTCCAGTATGGGGGCAGAGAAAATATAAGATAAACCTGGAATATCTTGTAGTGTCAGAAAGTAAGGCAATGCTAAAAAAAAAAAAAAAAAAAAAAAAAAAAAGAGTGCGTAAAGGCAAAAGAAACCTGTAAGAGCTCCCAATGGTCAAACTTGAACCAACCTAATCAAAAAATACAGTTTGGAATTATAACCCAAAGTATAAAATAAATACCCATGAGTCATATTTGAGATGAACAAATAACCAAATCAATAAGGGACAACTCTTCATTAATGAACGGTTAATAAAGGAAGGGGCGATGAGGAAATAGAAAATTAACAGTAAAAGACCACACTAATAATTACTACAGGCAAGATCCATCATTAAAGAGTGAAAATTTAAGCAGAAATCAGATATTTGCATAATTGCAAAGTATCTCCCCCAAGTTATTTAGTACGTTCCAAGAGAAACAATAGCTATGTAAAGAAAAATCCTAGCACACACCACATTAACCAAGAGATTAGCCATTTTGTGAAAGCATTTTTCTGGGATTCCAAAAACTAGCAAAGTCCTTAAAAACAAAATGTTGGGGGTAGTAGGTCAAAGTCACACAAAGGTCAACAGAAAGAGCTCCTGATGGCCAAAGCTGGAATATTTGAGCAACAGAAAAAAAAGTGTCATAGTCTTGGATTATTACCTGAAGTATAAAATAATATCCATGTTTATATCGATATAAATAAGTTATTCAATAAATAAATGAGGAGAAGAGACAAATTTCCCATACAGAAACATTCCAAGTAACTTAGGTAGATACACCACTTCGAGGAAGTGGAGTCTAATTCCCCACACCTTAAGCATGGCCTAAGCTTAGGGACTTGCTTCCAAAGAGTACAGTGTGGAGCAAGGAACTTCCCTGGAGGAGAAACACTACCTTAGCCAGAGGATCAAGGTTGACATCATCAGACTAGGTTTGAAAATGAAAGTTGTATTAGATAGAAAGAACGCTGCAGCCGAGTGCAGCAGGGCGCTTCAGCGAGAAAGGACTGAGCGTGCTGCAGTGGATTCTCCTTAGGGGTATTTATGGAACTTAAGGTAGAAGCTTAAGGGTAATTTGGACCATATTAGCCACGTAGGTCATGACAAATATATTTGTAGACATTTTGGTGCCCTGATGTCAGCAAGGGTTGCACAATGACTTCATGCATGCGTTCCAGAAATGTATGGGAATGCTAGTTACTTACAAAGTTTTGGGAAAGAAGCCAGCTTGAAATAATAGGGAAGCCTAATTACTTCTGAATTCATATGTCACCGGAAAGGGGTCTGGATCCAAACCTCAAGAGAGGATTCTTGGATTTTGCGCAAGAAAGAATTCAGGGTGAGTCCCCAGAGTAAAGTGAAAGCAAGTTTATTAGGAAAATAAAGAAATAAAGGAATGGCTACTCCATAGACAGAGCAGCCCTCAGGGCTAGTTGTTATGGTTATTTCTTGATTATATGCTAAACAAGAGGTAGTTTATTTACGCTGCCCCTTTGTAGGCCAAATAGGGTAACTTCCTGAGGTTGCCATGGCATTTGTAAACTGTCATGGTGCTGGTGGGAGTGTAGCAGTGAGGACCACCAGAGGTCACTGTCATGGCCATCTTGGTTTTGGTGGGTTTTAGCCAGCTTCTTTACTGCAACCTGTTTTATCAGCAAGTTCTTTATGACCTTACCTTGTGCCATTATCCTACTTCATCCTGTGACTAAGAATGCCTTAACCTCCTGGGAATGCAGTCCAGTAGGTCTCCCACCTCACACTCTCGAATAGCTGGGATGACAGGTGCATTCCACAAGGCCCGGCTAATTTTTAAATTTTTAAAAGTTTTTGTGGAGATAGATACTTGCTATATTGCCCAGGCTGGGCTCAAACCCTTGGTTCAAGCAATTCACCTGTCTTGGCCTCCGAAAGTGCTGAGGTTATATATGTGAGCCACTGGTTTTCCTGAAAGGTGGTCCCTGAGATTGACTGACTATTCCATTTAGAGAATGCTATGTTGTACACCATAAATACAAACAATTTTTCACTTGTCAATTAACAAATATTGTGAAATACATAAATAAAAATATAGGAAAAACAGGGTTACCTAATGAAAGCCAATAGGGCCAACAGGCATGGGGCAGAACCTCAGATCAATATATTCCAAAATCTGGCTATATATTTTAGGAGACCCAATAATCCCTGGGGATGCCCGAGAATGAACATAGCCTCAGATTCAGAACAATCACCTAAGTAAAACCCACACAAAACAGAGTTGAGTATTGAAAACTGATCTTCATCACTCATGTATTGCTCTATGAGGTCCTACCTGGACATCTTGTCATCTACTCCTCCATACTTTACATCCTTTTTCTTTGAAATGTTTTTCTCAAATTTTGCACATAAAATAATATATTAAATATATCACTTGTTTCTAGTGTTTATTTTCTATCTCCATATTATAATATAAATACCATGAAGGTAGGAATTTTTTATTGCTTTGTTCACTGCTAGGTAAATGTTTGTGGACAAAAATCAATGAATGAAAGTTAACATAATCATCAATTTTCTCTGAGTAGTCAGGCAATATGGGGAGGCAAATCAGGATCTACCTCACTCTACTGATTGACCATGAACATTATTACAAATTTGACAATACGCATATATAACATTTATATTTGGTGTTCCCAGGCTCTCCTCTTTCTTCATCCACAACCCAGTGTTACCACTAGGTTTTTTCCCACTAGGGTTGTTTCCTTTCCCTCCTCTCCTCCCTGAGGTTTGTTCTACTACCACTGGACCAATCCTATGTGCTTGAATCAAGAAGAAAAAGGAAGCAAGAAAAGGAAATAGAAACAGAGGGCTAGAGCTGGGATTTTTCAAAAAATTTGGAGAGAGATGATGGTGAATCTGTGAATACTGAGAAAAATATATGGAAGAACAAAAAAGGTTTTCATTTCATAGTAAAGAAATATAAGTAAGAGACTGAGTGATTTCTAAATTACTAACTGATTCTAAACTCTTGTGGTAATAGTCGACCATTTTCCTGATGGACGGATAAACCGTTCTGACAGCACACTGTGAACCAAGTTCATAGGCACCAAAAATATTCAAAATCCTGTAATAATCCCTGTAGACAGACTGTATAGGAAGCCAGTGCCAATGAAAAAACAATTGGAGAAGTTAATGTTTGTATCTTTACTTGGATACCCTTACTCATTGTTCATTTGCAAACCTGTGCTGAACTTTCTGTAGTTGCTCATTGATTGAGACCTGACCAATGGTTCTGTTTGTTAGTCATCACAATGTCAGTCAAACTCTTCTTTTCCATATGATTGTTTAGGTTTTTGCTGCATGTTAGTGTATCTCATCTTTCTTTTTGTCTTCTACCTTCCCAGGCACCTTGCAGTAGTTTCTGTCTCCATCCTCCCACCCCAAACTTGCATTGTAAATCATAGAAAGCAATGGTCATCTCTAAGCTAACTCCCTCACCAGAGCAGGAAACAGATGCTCATAGTTGAGGGAAGACTTGCTCAGGACACCACAGCTGATGCCAAGATCTGGACAAGAAAAGTAGCCAAGGAAGACACACAATAATCACAACTTCCCCAGGACTCCAGCCTCACAACAGAAGCCTCTGACCTGCAACTGGAATTCCTACCTCTCAACAGACTACTGCCTACATCTGAATGTGGGACTGGCTACTTTGAGTGGTCTCTCTGGAGAGGTGTGCCTTCCACCTGTACATCCCAACACAGCAATGTTCCCAGCACTGTGTACCCTCAGTAGGTTCCTCCTACTCAGCACAACACCCACTGCAGGGGGTCCCAAGCCCAGCTCTGTCCTCACATCTCCTCCCCAAACTGTAGTAAATTTTTTCATATCCACTCTCCCTTCCATGCAGATAAAGTGTTGCCAAACCACTGAAAAGAAAAGTCTTAGACTGTGTGATCTTGGGCAAGTTATTTAACCTAGCTGAGTTTTGGTTTCTACATCTGCAAAATGGAGTTCATAAACCAAAACGGGTTTAAGGGTTAAATATGTTATGTTAATAAAATGCTTTGCAAACTTTAAAACATAATACAAGTTTAATTATAATTTTCTCCTACCTAATGCTTACCCCTTCATGGGAAACATCTCTTTCTTTAATCAGTCCTAATGACAATAATCAGTTATGTGGACTTGAGTAATGTTTGCTCTCATTTGGACTAAAGGAGCCACGCTTCAGATCCTGCGCCTATGTTCCTTGCCAGGCTTCTCCATCAGCTTCTCCTTATTTTACAGCAAACGGTGAAAGCTCTGCAGGGTCCTCTGAAAGGCTCACAATTCGGTGTTCCTCGCTTCAGACAGATCCCACCTCTAAGGTAGCAGGGTCTTTCAAAATGGAGTGCCCTAGTGATGCCTGAAAAATGGAAAGATGTTTGTATGAAGCCAAAAGTCTGAGGAGGAAAGCAAGAGAGCTCACCATGTGGATGAAATCTCCACCTTTCCCAGCTAAACATCAACATGAAGTGGGTTTGATTCCAAGCCCTCAGCCTCTCCTCCCTTCACCCTCTCAATCTCCCATAAGATCCCATTGTTGTTGATGTAACTACTGACCAAATCATCTTTCCTCCCTCGGGAATAAACAGGTGTTGGTCCATGTGTCAGGGATGCAGCACGATCAATACCTATCGCCTGGTCCATCTCTCCAGGCACCCCTGCTCCCCTACCCCACATGACCTGATCCAACTCTCACAGCCTCTTAAGATGGAAGCCCTGTCCGGGCAAACTCAAGCCACCACTGTGATGAGTGGCACCAGGTCTCTGGTCAGGGCAAATAAAAGAATCTTTATCTCTACCCCAGTTTATACTGATCATGTGAGTCAATAGATTTGGTCCTCACATCATCCAATTCATTGGGGGAAAGCGGAAGAGTCGAAGATAGTGACCTAACAGGACTTTTGACATCATGAAGACACAGCAGCCAGTTACAGAGGAATTTCTTTCACCTTTTTAGTAAGTTATTTTGAGGTATAGTGATGACCTCTGAGTAGCCCCCCTAATCCTTAACCTTCCAACTGTTGATTTAGGGAGAGGAAAAAACTAAATAATGATAATAAGAAAGGGCCATGGTGTTGGTATTTACCGGGTAGTACCTGGAAGATGGCAAAAAGAGCAGTGAGGAAAACGTGGAGTCTCATTGTTAAAGAGCTGAGGTTCTTGAAGACCTGATGGGAAGAAACAAGAAGACAAAGTTAGACAGCTAAGGCTCTGTCAGAGGAATTTGCAGTGATGTGAAGATTATACAGAGATCAACATCTCACTACTCCAAGATCCTGCTCCTCCATCACAGCAGGATCCACCTCTCCTGCTCCCTAACTCCCAGCTGACACTTGCCCTGGTTTTCCTCAACACGTGGGTATGACGCTGTCCTCTAACCACCTCGTAGGAGAATGGTATCAAGGTGACGTAGAGGCCCGTAGGCAAGTGGTGGGGCTGAGAGTCAAGCTGTCAAAACAATAGAATAAGGAGGGTCCTTCACAGGTGAGGAAAGTAATTGGAAAAGATTTTGAGGCAAGTTGGCTAGATGTTTCAGACTTCTTAAAAGGATGATCCAATATGGCAGTTGGTTCATTACAACCTCCCTAGAGAATCTTCATTAAAGGAAGAAAGAGTTGGTTAAAAGTTAGTGGAAAAATAAGTCAGTCCTAGAATTTGAATGTTGTAATTTGCTTGCACCTAAATCTATTATTCTTCCAATTTTAAAAAATAATACTTACATGTTACAAAATTCCAAATAATAGAGAAATGTAAAAAAAAAAAAAAAAAAAAAAAAAAAATGAAGGTAGAAAATCCCCATAGCGTCTCCCTTCAACTATAACCACCATTTGTCATTCAAAGCATTTTAATTCATTCCCTTTGCAAATAAATCGTGTACATATCTGTCTTAAATTTCAAATACAGGATCATACTTCATAGCCAGCTCCATTGCATGTTTTTCATATTTAAATATTAGCTCAAAGGTTATTTAATATTTGTTCATCTATATTTGCCTCATATATTTATATGACTGTACATATGTCTTTAAAAATGTATATGCCTACTACTTTGTAAAAATTCCTAGAAATGGAATGTCAAAAGCTATGTATATTTCAAGTTTTATTTTTATTCATTCATTTATTTATTTTTGAGATGGAGTCTCACTCTTTCGCCCAAGGCTGGAGTGCAGTGGTGTGATCTCAGCTCACTGCAACCTCTGCCTCCCAGGTTCAAGCGATTCTCTTGCCTCAGCCTCCCGAGAAGCTGGGACTACAGGCACATGCCACCACACCCAGCTATTTTTTGTATTTTTAGTAGAAATGGAGTTTCACTATATTGACCAGGCTTATCTCAAACTCCTGACCTCGTGATCCACCCACCTCAGCCTCCCAAAATGCTGGGATTAAAGGCATGAGCCACCTCACCTGGCCAATTGCCCACTTTAGAAACTGTTCACCCACTTTTTTCCTCTTCCTGAAATGTATGGAAGTATCTTTTAACTATCAATATTCTTACCAATACTAATTATTATTAATTGTTTTAATCTTTGTCAATCATATTAGTGAATATAATATTCCCGCTTGTCTCATCATAACTTGTAAAAATTATTTCTGAGAATAAGCTTTTTTGGAATGTTCATTGGTTATTTTTATTTCTTGTTAGCTATTTTTCTGCTGGGTCACTCATCTGTACTTACTGATTTCTAAAACTCTGTGCATATTTAACGTCCTTTATCGTAGGTATTGCAAGAATTGTTTCTGGCTTACTTTTTACTTTGTGTTTGCTCATCTAGCAGCCAAAATATGCACAGTGATCACTTTTTATGTAGTTCATGTTTGATTTCCCTAAAAGACATTTGTTTTGTGTGTTTACCTAATTATTTCTCTGTTCCTGTTAGTTTTTCAGCCTTAGGATAAAGGCTGTTCTGAAAAGTCATGCCAGACTTGTCTTCCCAGCAATGACGTAGAAACTGTTTCTTACTGCATCCAGAAGTATAAATTTTCTGAGCCTGCAGAAATGTCGTCACTCGCCATATGCTATCTCACACCAAAGGCACATGTCTGGGTTCATGTCACCGTTCTCTTAGAAATCTGAGTCTGTACAGTAAAGAAACAAAATTATGCAGGATTCTAAGGAATTTAAAATGCTAGGCCCATCTTGATTCTGGAGGACAGCTGAACATCCTACAGAGAACACACAGCACATTCTGCACACTCATTGCAGGGCAAACGCCAACCTTGCCACGTATCAAATGCCCAGGCATTCCTAGCTCATCCAATGGATTCCATTCGCCTCTACTTTTCTGTATCCTGTCTCTCCCTGTGCCAGTACCATGTGCTTTTAATGAATGTAGTTTCTACCAGTCTTTGTCAGAATTCATGACTACTCTCTACGATTCACTCTTACAAAATAACTTTTGAATTACTTTATCAAGTTAAAATAATTTCATTGCTTCTTCTTTAACTGACATGAAATTGAAACTACAGGTTTTAAGAAAAAAAAAGATATGTGGACTATTGCGCCTTCCTAAGAACAGAGTTTTACTTCAAATATTTTTGTCTCATTTTAATGTATCTTTTTGGTATTCTTCAAGAAGTTTCTTCATATAGATCTAAAACATTTTGTAACTTAATTATAAAAATAACTAATTTAAATCATTATTTTTATTTGAGTCACATTCTTCTTTCATTATATTTTATAATTGGATACTGTTTGCATAGAGAAAGCTATTGATTTTGTATATTGAATGTATCACTAGCCCACAGGTTGAATTCTTACTGGTTTTGATTTTTTCGTAGTTACTTCTCAACAGTTTTTCAGTCACAAAATCATACATTTGTAAGTAATTAGCATTTTGCTCCTCATCTAAGTGCATTGATTAACAATTACTAAAGCCTTCAGGGATCATCTAACACAAAGTACTCACTTTACAAATGAAGAAACCATGGGCACATGAGAAATGTCAAGATAGCATTACCCAGTAAACCTGGCAGATGTCCCTTACATTTGCAGAATTCTCTCTCAGTTACCACAGTACAAAAATTGCCTCCTTCCTTCAATTTATTCCACCTCTTCTTTCTTGTCTCTCTAATTCTTCCCTTCTCATGTCAAATGCCAACTTCCTTAATGTTCAAAAACCACACAAGATATTTAGTTTTTTTAAAAAACAGATGCTTCAGTTGTTTTTCAATACATGTGATTTCTTCTGTAAAAGGCTTTGATTTTTCTTCCAGAACTTGATTAAGAGTTTCAACTCATGCATTAAGCACAAGTTGTAGTTAAAGCCCAAATGTCCTTGGGGATCAGAAACAAATCTGTCTCTGATGAAGGAATTGAGAGAATTTTAATGACAGCCCACACACAAGAAAAAACAGTGCCTCTGTTGCCCTTGCACTGAGCCTACCCCATGTAGGCGTCAAAATTGGGGTGATTTACTTCAAACCATGATTTCCACTTAACAAGTTAGAGCCAGAGAAAATCTGCTTTGGATCTAGGAATATTTAGGGCCACTACTTTTTGTAAACCCTGAGGGAAATCACTGGGGGAAAGTGAGAAAAATTAAGTTCAACATAATGATGGTTGACATTTTAAGGAAAGAAACATAGAAGAGAAGTAGTGGGAAAGGGAGAGAAAAAGAAGGAGAAGAAAGAAGAGAAAGAGGAGGAGAACAGAGGAGAACAGAGAGTTATATTTTATGTGAATCTCTTGCAAAATTCTTCTGCACCTTGGTGCAGTCAAGGTCCCTGAGTGTACCCTCATCAGGGTACACTCGAGAAAAGAAGGTCACTGCACAGACAAGCTTGGGTTAGAGCACTGCTATTCTCTTCTCTTTGGTGAAAAAACAAAATGCCAGCTGTTCTCTCCTTCCCCCAACTCTCAGGCCCACAGAAGCCTGAGCTCATCAGCACTCTCCTTGACACATCAGGTCTTACTGAATCAACCTTCTCTCACTAGAAAAAGAACATTGTCGCCTTGTCACCATGAGCCTGTTGGATCCTCCATGTTTGTTAACCTGGAGAGACTATGAGTTGTTAACCCCAGGCTGGGTTTGTTTACTCTTTGTGTTCTCAGCATTGAGCTCCTCAGTTCGAACCAGACAAAGAATAACTGTCACCTAAAAGTATAAAACACCATTTACAAAACCATAGAAATGCAGTTTCATCTGTCTTCTTGGTGCTAACCCTTTATGTCTCTGAAGACACCAGTCATGCTCTCCTGAACATTCCCTTCTTTGTTCTGAAGAGCCCCAGAACTCACAGCTGCTCCTCAGACAACGTTTGCTCAATCCCACACCAGCCTCTTTGTTCACTTCAGGGTCATTTCCCATTTGCCAATGTCTTCCTTGAAATGAGAACACAAGAAAGTCTATGTCATTGTAAGTCAATGAAAATGAAATATTTCACCCTCCATATGTAGATATGGGGCTTTTGGCCTTCTGTAATGTAGCTGTGAGCATGGAAACGAGTGTGATTTTTTGCTCATCGTCAGGGCTTGCCTCCTGGTGCTTATGAGCCCTGACAATGAGCAAAGGATCGTACTAAGTGTTTCACATGCTCATCCTCAAGACAGTCTTTAGATGTCCTAAGAATGATTGTTCTAGAGTTGAAGAAACAAGACCTCCTCTCTAATGAGGTCAAACAGAAATTCAACTCAAGCTCATGCTACACCTATGCTCAAAACCAACGTACAGTATCACTTCCTGTAGCCTAGACTTCCATAGGAAAAGCTTCAGGGAACTTGAGAACATTATGCAGCAAATATACAAAACGCATGAAGATTGAGGGTACCTAGGTCCTGGCTCTGAGTCTGTTTCTGGTTTACAGGTCATATCACCTCTCTGTTTCTCAGGTCCCTCATCTGTGAATGACAAAATAACCTCATCTGTGATGGGGTTAGATGATCTCCCAAAGTCACTTCTCAGATCTGGAACCTGCGGACCTACAGGCTTCTAAGAGTTGTGCACATGCCACAGGGCAGAGGGAAGTGAGATGTGCATGAGAATGAAATGTTCTACTTGCTTCAACTACATTCCTGCCTAAGAAAGTAGTATTAAAAATAGCTGGTCTGGAACGTACAGCCCAGCACCAAATCCTCCCCAGTCTGCAAAGTGCCAAGCACTCAGTTACCTCCTTTCCCACCTGTGGACAGGAAGGGGGCTTGCTCAACCTCTTCCTCATTCTTGAATGATTGTTTCTGAATGTGCCGCTAATAGCCTGACCATGTTCTGACCACACTGGTGCTAGTGAACCAGAATTACTATTGAGTCAGCAACCTCCAGGCTAGTCTCATGTGCCTGGCAGTGGCCCAAGCACAAGCATTAGGTACCCCATTAGCATTTGTAAATGTGTTTTTTTCCTGCAATGGTCTTGGCTACTAAGTAAACGTTTTGGGAAACGGAGCCTACTAACATGTGGAGTGCTTAGCATAGTCACTGCTTCTCAGGAAGGTCAAGAGAAAGCTACTTTACCGCAAAGAGCTAAGCAGGCACTCAGATGTACCAGCAATGTGAAGGGTGTCAAACAACCAAAGCTCTGTCTCTAGACAAGAGACTACACAAGCGATGGGAAGGTGTCAAACAACCAAAGCACTACCTCTGTGCAAAACCTTCCACAACGGCTGGGCCAGCTTTTCCCGCTGCAAGTGGGAAGGCTGAGACTGTGAGAGCTAGAGGACATGGAAAAGATGACAAGAATGGGAAAAGGAACTTTCCACAAAATTGTGGAACTTCATTAGGATTAAGATGGTAAATAAATGGAGAATGTAAGATCTCTGAGTGGAGAAGTAAGTGAAAAGGAAAGAGTATAAAGTTCTAGAAAAAAAATTTAACAATAAGGAATAACTCCTGCTTAAAGTACTTCAGGGGGAGACAGACCTTGAAACAAAGTGTTTAAACATAATAGGACCCAGGTTTTAACCACTGAATGAGCAGTGGAATAAGAGAGCATTGCAGAGCAATGTAATTAATTCTTCTGAGAAGAGGCGAGGAGTTTTGATACCTTCAGTGCTTAGGAGAGTGCCTAGAGGGTACTTTATAAAAATGCATTTGGAATAGACGAATTAAAAAAGTTTTTGTTTGGAAACCACAAAAATCATTGTGAATCTTATTTTGAAATGTTCATTCAAAAAAAAAAAACAATATTTTCTTTTTTCACATTGTTGTTTTCTTTTAGTGTGGCTCTAGTGACACTACTTGACTATGAATTTTTGGGCAAGTTCCTTCTTATTCCTGGAGCTTAACTTCCTCATCTGGAAAATAACAAGCCTGGATTAGATGATCTCTAAGATCCTTCTGAGTCTGAGATGCTAAGCATTTAAGCCCAGTACTTACTCCTGGGGACACTAAGCACTGATGAATAAGTCCTCAGCAGAAAGCTGCCTTCAATACTAAATAAAAGCCAAATTATCTACTTCCCAAAGCAATTTTCTTTTTTATCCCTCCTGCTAATAACAGGAAATAAACTATTCAAAATGTAGAATGATCTGCCTTAAGTTGGGTTGGACACCAATCTAACATCCTGGCCAGGAAAATAATTTAAAAGAAGAGTAGTGAGATTTTCCTTAATGTATTTTAAAACGGTAGCTATAGTAAAAAGTAAACAGTGAGGAATAAGCAGAATAAATAGATATATTAGTTACAATGAGACAAAAAGAAATATAACTATGTATGTGAGAGTTTAGCATTTTAAACAATGAAGAAATTTTGGATATTTTAATCACTAGTATAAGGAAACCAAGCATTTGGCAGAAAAAAAACAAAACTTGATTCCTAACTTACTCCTTGCACCAAAAGACACTAATAATAGCAAATAGTCTAAATGTAAAAATAACTTGCTGGGCACGATGGCTCATGCCTGTAATCCCAGCACTTTGGGAGGCCACGATGGGCAGATCACGAGGTCAGGAGATCGACACCATCCTGGTTAACAGGGTGAAACCCCGTCTCTACTAAAAATACAAAAAAAAAAAAAAAAAATTAGCTGGGCGTGGTGGTGGGCACCTGTAGTCCCAGCTACTGGGGAGGCTGAGGCAGAAGAATGGCATGAACCTGGGAAGTGGAGCTGTAGTGAGCCAAGATTGTGCCACTGCACTCCAGCCTGGGTGACAGAGTGAGACTCCATCTCAAAAACAAACACTGGACTCGAACTAGAAAGACCTCAGAGGCCATTTAAAATGACACACTGCATGGCTGCCACCTGTGTGCCAAGAACAGAGCTAAGAACTTCAATGCCCTTACCCTTTCTATTCCTCAGACAATCCTGTGAGGTAGGTGCTATTGTTATATAATAACTGTTACGCTTATCCCTCTTTAGAAAATGTGGAAACAGAGGCACAGAGAAGTTATGCCACTTGCTCAGTATCTCAGAGTCAGCACACGGCAGAGCTGGGATCTATCGCAATTCTTTACCACATGTCTCCCAAGGACGCACTTCCTAGGAACTGCGTGCTGCCGGGTCAGCCCACTTTTCTGAGCCTCTGAGCCTCAGGAAGCTTGCATGAGTTAACCCCTGAGGTCTTTTAAATTCTTCATGAGTAGGTTGACACGCTGCTCTGGCAACTTCCCTCAGAGGCCTAGGGAGGAGCTCAGATCCAGAGTGGAGCTTGAGCTGGCAAGAAGTTATGGGGCACCAGGGAGTAGTTCCCAGCTGCTTAGCTGTCCCTCCCTGACCACCTCCACCCAGTTTGCATAACAGCAAAACAGTGTTCTAATCCATTCAGGGACAGGACACTTACCTCCCTGCTCTATCCTTGCTTAAAGACAAAAGGAGGCTGTTACACAAAGAGACAGACTGGAAAAACCGGAAAAATAGCCTCTTCTCTGCCTTCCAGTAGGTCTATTTCCATGATCTAACTTAGCCTCACCCGGAAGGGTTAATTTGCAAAGGATTCTAGGAATTAGAGTCCTGCCATTGGCTTCCCAAGGAGAGACTTTGCTAGGGACTGTGCAGAGTAGTGCGGCGATGAAAGCCTTGAAAGATTAGTTAATGTACACAGTTCATCCCACAGGCACGAGCAGACAATTAGACAACAAATAACAACTGCTTAAAGCTGTCTTAGCCTAAGCTGCGTTCAGAAACAGTCTGTCAAAATTTCTCCAGGCTCTACAATACCTTCGAATATCAAATTTTTAACCCCAAAGTCCATGTAATTCATTCAAGCAATCACCCAATATTATTCAAATTTCGTGTAATTCACTCAGGCAATCACCCAATATTATTGAAATTTTAATATTCTCTTAGAATACTCAGTCTCCATGTAATCTTTTCCAAATCTATAGTGCTAAATGCTGTCAATTTTGGAATGATTCCTGCATTTATATCTTCAACTCCAACCACCCAGCTGAACTCCAGACTCCGGAACCACATGTCCTGACGTGTCCACTATAATCGCCGACAGGTTATCTCACTCCTAGTGTCCAAAACCAAACTCTTCATTGTACATCTCCCCAGCTTGCAGGCACCACGTGCACATACAGGTGTTGTCATTTCAGAAAATGGCACTAGTGTCTCTGCAGTTGTTCAGGGCAAAAAATAAAAATATTCTTCACATAGCCTCATATTCCATATTCTTACATCAGCAACTGCTGTTGCCGCTGTACCTTCAACAAAAATTTTGAATGGGGCCACTTCTTATCCCCTGCACTGCTGGCACCCTGGTGCAATATACACTGGCTTCTCACCTGGGCTTCCACAGTCCCCTTGTAATGGGGCTCCTGCTGATACTTTGGTCCACTGTAGTCTATTTTCCACTGAAAATATCAAGGCCTTATCATGGTTTGCAGGTATGAGTCCTGACTCTTGACCACCTCTGTCATCAACTTCCCCCACTGTCCACACCAACCACCAGGCTTTTTTCAGAGGAGGTTGTTAGGGACTGAATTGTGTTCCCAAAATTCATGTGTTGAAGACTTAACCCCTAGTGTCTCAGAATGTGGTACTGTATCTGGAGAGTCTTTGAAGAAGTAATTAAGTTAAAATGAGGTAATGAGAGTGGGCATTAAACCCAATACAACCAGAATTCTCATAAGAAGAGGTTAGGACACAGTCACACACAGAGGACAGACAACGTGAGGACGCAGGGAGAAGACGGCTGTCTACGAGCCAAGGAGAGAGGCTGCAGAGAACACCAGCGCCGCTAACATCTTTGGAGTTCCAGTCTACAGCACTGTGAGAACACAAATTCCTGTTGTTTTAGCCACCCGGTCTGTGGAAATTTGTTATGATATTCTGAGCTGACTAATCCAGATGCCAACATACATGGTTTCCAGGGCTCATCAGCTCAGAACACTGTCAGATTCTTGGACAAGAGAAAATTCTTTGGCCGCGATTGCAAAGTCTCAAATGAGACAGTAAGAATGAATAGTGAGAGATGAACATCATTCAAGTCTGTCTTCCAGATACAGCTCAGAGCTAGTGCACAAAGTACAATGGTTGCCAAAAGACAAACTCTTCTAAATTGTGTCACGTGTCTGGACCCCAGAGGGCAGTGAAAGTTTACCAAAGTGGTAAATTTCTCTTCTGCAAAAACTCTGGCTTCCTCAGCCTGACACGCTCTCTGAGAAAGTGGGCACCCACCTTCTCCCCCACCCCATCCAGGGCCTCTGCCTCCCGAGAAGGAGAGTAGCCTGCTGATGCATGGTCCAGATGGTGCGCCTCTCCTGCGTCTTTACCTGAAACGTCAGAGGCCGGCTTTCATTTTCACATCTGCATTGATAGGCCCTCCCGTATGAGCAGTTTCCCCAAGAATGTCCACTTTCCTCACAGCCAGAGCAAGATGGCAGCTCTACTTTACAGCGTGCCCCTGAGCACCCGTTTTCGAGAGCTGGCCAATATCCCTGTCTAGCGAGGCTCTTTCCCAGCCATTTCAAGATGCAACAACCGGGTACTAAGTCCTGACAGGCACTAATCTCCATGGTTCTCCAGGAATGAACAAATAAGGAAATAACCACACGTATCCCATGTATCCACAAAAGTAGTGCCTCTTTCTTAAAGAGGATGGGGAGCTCATTGCCCTTTCTTAAAGAAGCACTACTTTTGTGGATACATGTGGATACATAGGATGCCCCCACAGCTGTGCTCTTGCAATTGGTGTCCAGCAGCCTCTGAACAAGTGAGGAAGGTTCATCCAATAGTGCAA
>NC_065585.1:134952205-134981602 GCF_024542745.1 Macaca thibetana thibetana
CAATCCCTCTCCCCTCTCCCCTCCCCATGATAGGCCCCGGTGTGTGATGTTCCCCTTCCTGAATCCAAGTGATCTCATTGTTCAGTTCCCACCTATGAGTGAGAACATGCGGTGTTTGGTTTTCTGTTCTTGTGATAGTTTGCTAAGAATGATGGTTTCCAGCTGCATCCATGTCCCTACAAAGGACACAAACTCATCCTTTTTTATGGCTGCATAGTATTCCATGGTGTATATGTGCCACATTTTCTTAATCCAGTCTGTCACTGATGGACATTTGGGTTGATTCCAAGTCTTTGCTATTGTGAATAGTGCCGCAATAATCATACGTGTGCATGTGTCTTTATAGCAGCATAATTTATAATCCTTTGGGTATATACCCAGTAATGGGATGGCTGGGTCATATGGTACATCTAGTTCTAGATCCTTGAGGAATCGCCAAACTGTTTTCCATAATGGTTGAACTAGTTTACAATCCCACCAACAGTGTAAAAGTGTTCCTATTTCTCCACATCCTCTCCAGCACCTGTTGTTTCCTGACTTTTTAATGATCGCCATTCTAACTGGCGTGAGATGGTATCTCATTGTGGTTTTGATTTGCATTTCTCTGATGGCCAGTGATGATGAGCATTTTTTCATGTGTCTGTTGGCTGTATGAATGTCTTCTTTTGAGAAATGTCTGTTCATATCCTTTGCCCACTTTTTGATGGGGTTGTTTGTTTTTTTCTTGTAAATTTGTTTGAGTTCTTTGTAGGTTCTGGATATTAGCCCTTTGTCAGATGAGTAGATTGCAAACATTTTCTCCCATTCTGTAGGTTGCCTGTTCACTCTGATGGTAGTTTCTTTTGCTGTGCAGAAGCTCTTTAGTTTAATGAGATCCCATTTGTCAATTTTGGCTTTTGCTGCTGTTGCTTTTGGTGTTTTAGACATGGAGTCTTTGCCCATGCCTATGTCCTGAATGGTACTACCTAGGTTTTCCTCTAGGATTTTTATGGTATTAGGTCTAACACTTAAGTCTCTAATCCATCTTGAATTAATTTTCGTATAAGGAGTAAGGAAAGGATCCAGTTTCCGCTTTCTACTTATGGCTAGCCAATTTTCCCAGCACCATTTATTAAATAGGGAATCCTTTCCCCATTTCTTGTTTCTCTCAGGTTTGTCAAAGATCAGATGGCTGTAGATGTGTGGTATTATTTCTGAGGACTCTGTTCTGTTCCATTGGTCTATATCTCTGTTTTGGTACCAGTACCATGCTGTTTTGGTTACTGTAGCCTTGTAGTATAGTTTGAAGTCAGGTAGCGTGATGCCTCCAGCTTTGTTATTTTGACTTAGCATTGTCTTGGAGATGTGGGCTCTTTTTTGGTTCCATATGAACTTTAAAGCAGTTTTTTCTAATTCTGTGAAGAAACTCATTGGTAGCTTGATGAGGATGGCATTGAATCTATAAATTACCTTGGGCAGTATGGCCATTTTCACTATATTGATTCTTCCTATCCATGAGCATTTTTTTGTGTCCTCTTGTTTGTGTCCTCTTTTATTTCATTTGTTTGTGTCCTCTTTTATTTCATTTGTTTGTGTCCTCTTTTATTTCACTGAGCAGTGGTTTGTAGTTCTCCTTGAAGAGGTCCTTTACATCCCTTGTAAGTTGGATTCCTAGGTATTTTATTCTCTTTGAAGCAATTGTGAATGGAAGTTCATTCCTGATTTGGCTCTCTGTTTGTCTGTTACTGGTGTATAAGAATGCTTGTGATTTTTGCACATTAATTTTGGATCCTGAGACTTTGCTGAAGTTGCTTATCAGCTTAAGGAGATTTTGGGCTGAGACAATGGGGTTTTCTAAATATACAATCATGTCATCTGCAAACAGGGACAATTTGACTTCTTCTTTTCCTAACTGAATACCCTTGATTTCTTTCTCTTGCCTGATTGCCCTAGCCAGAACTTCCAACACTATGTTGAATAGGAGTGGTGAGAGAGGGCATCCCTGTCTTGTGCCAGTTTTCAAAGGGAATTTTTCCAGTTTTTGCCCATTCAGGATGATATTGGCTGTGGGTTTGTCATAAATAGCTCTTATTATTTTGAGGTACGTCCCATCAATACCGAATTTATTGAGCGTTTTTAGCATGAAGGGCTGTTGAATTTTGTCAAAAGCCTTTTCTGCATCTATTGAGATAATCATGTGGTTCTTGTCTTTGGTTCTGTTTATGTGCTGGATTATGTTTATTGATTTGCGAATGTTGAACCAGCCTTGCATCCCAGGGATGAAGCCCACTTGATCATGGTGGATAAGCTTTTTGATGTGTTGCTGAATCCGGTTTGCCAGTATTTTATTGAGGATTTTTGCATCGATGTTCATCAGGGATATTGGTCTAAAATTCTCTTTTTTTGTTGTGTCTCTGCCAGGCTTTGGTATCAGGATGATGTTGGCCTCATAAAATGAGTTAGGGAGGATTCCCTCTTTTTCTATTGATTGGAATAGTTTCAGAAGGAATGGTACCAACTCCTCCTTGTACCTCTGGTAGAATTCAGCTGTGAATCCATCTGGTCCTGGACTTTTTTTGGTTGGTAGGCTATTAATTATTGCCTCAATTTCAGAGCCTGCTATTGGTCTATTCAGGGATTCAACTTCTTCCTGGTTTAGTCTTGGAAGAGTGTAAGTGTCCAGGAAATTATCCATTTCTTCTAGATTTTCCAGTTTATTTGCATAGAGGTGTTTATAGTATTCTCTGATGGTAGTTTGTATTTCTGTGGGGTCGGTGGTGATATCCCCTTTATCATTTTTTATTGCGTCGATTTGATTCTTCTCTCTTTTCTTCTTTATTAGTCTTGCTAGTGGTCTGTCAATTTTGTTGATCTTTTCAAAAAACCAACTCCTGGATTCATTGATTTTTTGGAGGGTTTTTTGTGTCTCTATCTCCTTCAGTTCTGCTCTGATCTTAGTTATTTCTTGCCTTCTGCTAGCTTTCGAATGTGTTTGCTCTTGCTTCTCTAGTTCTTTTAATTGCGATGTTAGAGTGTCAATTTTAGATCTTTCCTGCTTTCTCTTGTGGGCATTTAGTGCTATAAATTTCCCTCTACAAACTGCTTTAAATGTGTCCCAGAGATTCTGGTATGTTGTATCTTTGTTCTCATTGGTTTCAAAGAACATCTTTATTTCTGCCTTCATTTTGTTATGTACCCAGTAGTCATTCAGGAGCAGGTTGTTCAGTTTCCATGTAGTTGAGCGGTTTTGATTGAGTTTCTTAGTCCTGAGTTCTAGTTTGATTGCACTGTGGTCTGAGAGACAGTTTGTTATAATTTCTGTTCTTGTACATTTGCTGAGGAGTGCTTTACTTCCAATTACGTGGTCAATTTTGGAGTAAGTACGATGTGGTGCTGAGAAGAATGTATATTCTGTTGATTTGGGGTGGAGAGTTCTATAGATGTCTATTAGGTCTGCTTGCTGCAGAGATGAGTTCAATTCCTGGATATCCTTGTTAACTTTCTGTCTCGTTGATCTGTCTAATGTTGACAGTGGAGTGTTGAAGTCTCCCATTATTATTGTATGGGAGTCTAAGTCTCTTTGTAAGTCTCTAAGGACTTGCTTTATGAATCTGGGTGCTCCTGTATTGGGTGCATATATATTTAGGATAGTTAGCTCTTCCTGTTGAATTGATCCCTTTACCATTATGTAATGGCCTTCTTTGTCTCTTTTGATCTTTGATGGTTTAAAGTCTGTTTTATCAGAGACTAGTATTGCAACCCCCACTTTGTTTTGTTCTCCATTTGCTTGGTAAATCTTCCTCCATCCCTTTATTTTGAGCCTATGTATGTCTCTGCATGTGAGATGGGTCTCCTGAATACAGCAGACTGATGGGTCTTGACTCTTTATCCAGTTTGCCAGTCCGTGTCTTTTAATTGGAGCATTTAGTCCATTTACATTTAAGGTTAAGATTGTTATGTGTGAACTTGATCCTGCCATTATGATATTAACTGGTTATTTTGCTCGTTAGTTGATGCAGTTTCTTCCTAGCCTCAATGGTCTTTACATTTTGGCATGTTTTTGCAATGGCTGGTACTGGTTGTTCCTTTCCATGTTTAGTGCTTCCTTCAGGGTCTCTTGTAAGGCAGGCCTAGTGGTGACAAAATCTCTAAGCATTTGCTTATCTGTAAAGGATTTTATTTCTTCTTCACTTATGAAACTTAGTTTGGCTGGATATGAAATTCTGGGTTTAAAATTCTTTTCCTTAAGAATGTTGAATATTGGCCCCCACTCTCTTCTGGCTTGGAGAGTTTCTGCTGAGAGATCTGCTGTTAGTCTGATGGGCTTCCCTTTGTGGGTAACCCGACCTTTCTCTCTGGCTGCCCTTAAGATTTTTTCCTTCATTTCAACTTTGGTGAATCTGGCAATTATGTGTCTTGGAGTTGCTCTTCTCGAGGAGTATCTTTGTGGCGTTCTCTGTATTTCCTGGATTTGAATGTTGGCCTGCCCTACTAGGTTGGGGAAGTTCTCCTGGATGATATCCTGAAGAGTGTTTTCCGACTTGGTTCCATTTTCCCCCTCATTTTCAGGCACCCCAATCAGACGTAGATTTGGTCTTTTTACATAATCCCATACTTCTTGCAGGCTTTGTTCATTTCTTTTTCTTCTTTTTTCTTTTGGTTTCTCTTCTCGCTTCATTTCATTCATTTGATCCTCAATCGCTGATACTCTTTCTTCCAGTTGATCGAGTCGGTTACTGAAGCTTGTGCATTTGTCACGTATTTCTCGTGTCATGGTTTTCATCTCTTTCATTTCATTTATGACCTTCTCTGCATTAATTACTCTAGCCATCAATTCTTCCACTTTTTTTTCAAGATTTTTAGTTTCTTTGCGCTGGGTACGTAATTCCTCCTTTAGCTCTGAGAAATTTGATGGACTGACGCCTTCTTCTCTCATCTCGTCAAAGTCATTCTCCGTCCAGCTTTGATCCGTTGCTGGCGATGAGCTGCGCTCCTTTGCCGGGGGAGATGCGCTCTTATTTTTTGAATTTCCAGCTTTTCTGCCCTGCTTTTTCCCCATCTTTGTGGTTTTATCTGCCTCTGGTCTTTGATGATGGTGATGTACTGATGGGGTTTTGGTGTAGGTGTCCTTCCTGTTTGATAGTTTTCCTTCTAACAGTCAGGACCCTCAGCTGTAGGTCTGTTGGAGATTGCTTGAGGTCCACTCCAGACCCTGTTTGCCTGGGTGTCAGCAGCAGAGGCTGCAGAAGATAGAATATTTCTGAACAGCGAGTGTACCTGTCTGATTCTTGCTTTGGAAGCTTCCTCTCAGGGGTGTACTCCACCCTGTGAGGTGTGGGGTGTCAGACTGCCCCTAGTGGGGGATGTCTCCCAGTTAGGCTACTCAGGGGTCAGGGACCCAATTGAGCAGGGAGTCTGTCCCTTCTCAGATCTCAACCTCCATGTTGGGAGATCCACTGCTCTCTTCAAAGCTGTCAGAGTCGTTTGCATCTGCAGAGGTTTCTGCTGCATTTGTTATTGTTTACTGTGCCCTGTCCCCAGAGGTGGAGTCTACAGAGACAGGCAGGTTTCCTTGAGCTGCTGTGAGCTCCACCCAGTTCGAGCTTCCCAGCCACTTTGTTTACCTACTCAAGCCTCAGCAATGGCGGGCGCCCCTCCCCCAGCCTCGCTGCTGCCTTGCCAGTAGATCACAGACTGCTGTGCTAGCAATGAGGGAGGCTCCGTGGGTGTGGGACCCTCCCGGCCAGGTGTGGGATATGATCTCCTGGTGTGCCTGTTTGCTTAAAGCACAGTATTGGGGTGGGAGTTACCCGATTTTCCAGGTGTTGTGTGTCTCAGTTCCCCTGGCTAGGAAAAGGGATTCCCTTCCCCCTTGTGCTTCCCAGGTGAGGCAATGCCTCACCCTGCTTCAGCTCTCGCTGGTCGGGCTGCAGCAGCTGACCAGCACCGATCTTCCGGCACTCCCCAGTGAGATGAACCCAGTACCTCAGTTGAAAATGCAGAAATCACTGGTCTTCTGTGTCGCTCGCGCTGGGAGTTGGAGACTGGAGCTGTTCCTATTCGGCCATCTTGCTCTGCCCCGTCCTCGACAATACCTTTTCAAAGGCAGAATATAATAAAGTGAAGTTACAGAGAAACACATGAAATTCTGGAATTGAGGAGTAGAATAATTGAAATGTAAATGTTATTAACGGCTGCTCAATAGTATACTTACTCCGGCAGAACCAAGAATTAGGAAACGTGTACACTGATAGATAAAATATTACACAGTCCAGAGAACAGAGGAAAAAGATGAAGAAATAAGAATACACTTAGTGAAATATGAGACACTGTTAGGCCTGAAAACACTCACTGGGTTTACACGGGAACTCTCTCCATCTGTTAAGGCAGCAGTCTCCAACATTTTTGGCACCAGGAACATCTATGACAAACCGGCAACTAACATCATACTTGATGGTTAAAAAATAAATAAATAAATACATAAATAAAAAATTAAAAAAAATACTGTCCTACGGAGCTCAGAAACCAGCCAAGTATATCTGAAGTCACCACTTCTACTCAACATTGTGCTGGAGGTTCTAGAGCAATCAGGCAAGAAGAAAAAATTAAATGACATCCAGGTTAGAAAAGAAGTAAAATAATCTCTGTTTGCAAAAACATGATCTTTTATATGTAGAAAATCGAAAACAATTTATTAAAAAAACTATTAGAAGTAATAAGGGAGTTTAGCATGGTTGAAAAATAGAAGACCAGTGCACAAAAATCAATTGTATTTTTTCTTTCATAATAAACTTTTCAAAAATGAAGCTAAAAACTCCTTTTACAAATAGCATCAAAAGGAAAATAGCTAGTAGTTGAATTAACAAAAATGTGCAAAACTTATACTCCCCACACCACAAAAAGTTGACAAGATTTTAAGAATATCTCAATAACTGGAAAGGGATCTTGTGCTCATGGATTGTAAGGTTTAATGTGAGATGTCAGTGCTCCCCAAACTGATCTGCAGATTCAGCTCAATCTATTTCAGAATCCCTAATGACGTCTTTGTAGAAACTGACTAGGTGATTCTATAATTTATAGGGAATAGCAAGGATCCCAGAATAGCTAAATCATCTTGAAAAAGAAGAAAAGCTTCCTGTTTTCAAAGCATCCTACAAAGAAACAGTAATCATGACAGGGTGGTCCTGGTGTAAATATAGACATAGGTCAGTGGAATAGAATTGAGAGTTCACAAATAAAAATGTATCTATGGTTATTAACTGATTTTCTGCAATGGTGCCCAGGCTATTCAATGGAGTAAAGAAAATTCTTTTCAACAGATGGTGGGGTAACTAGATGGCCACATTCATCAGAATCATTGGACCCTACCTCACACTGCATTTAAAAACTAATTCAAAATGGGTTAGAAATCTAAATGTAAAATCTAAAAGCATAAAACTATTATAAGGCAACGTAGTGGCAAGCCTTCATCACCTCTGCTTGGCAATGGATTCTCAGATAGAATATCAAAAGCATGAGCAACCAAAGGAAAACCAGGTAATTGGATATTATCAAAATTAAAATCCTTTGTGTTTCCAGTGACACTATCAAGAGAGTGAAAAGGCAACTCACAGAATGAGAGAAAATATTTACAAATCACGTATCTCGTGGAAGATATGTATCCAGAATATACTCACACCTCTTATGACTAAACACTTGAAGCTAAATAAACAAATTTAAAAAGGGGAAAGGATTCCTTTAGACATTTCTCTAGGGAAGATATGCAGATGGTCAATAAGCACATGAAAAAATTCTTGACATCATTATTGATTAGGGAAATTCAAATCAAAAGCACAGTGAAATACCACTTCTTATCCACCAGGGTTTTCTAGAATCAAAAAGGCAGATAATAGACAAAAGTTCTCCAGGATGTGGAGAAATTTACTGCTGTTGGGCATGTAAAATGGGGCAGTCTGTGGGGGAAACAGTTTTAGGGATTCCTTAATAAGTTAAACATAGAATTACCCTGTGAACTAGGAATTCCACTCCTAGGTATGTACCCAAAAGCTATGAAAGCATATGTCCACACAAATGCTCATGGGGAAGTAGAAGAAGCCAGACTCAAAAGACCATGCCTTACAAGATTCTGTTTATATGAAATATCCAGAATAGGCAGATCTGTGGGGACAGAAAACAGCTTAGTGGTTGCTCATAGGCAGAGGGATGGGAATAGAGGAAGGGAGGAATGGACAGCCCTTGGGTTCTTTGTGAAATGATGAACATTAATTTGACTGTGGTTATTGCTGTACATATCTGTGAACACACCAAACACCACTGAATTCTGCAATTTAAATGAGCGAATTTACATCATGTGAATTTTATCTCAATAAAGTAGCCTTAAAAAAACAAAATAACACAAAAAATGGTAAAACCAATTTTTTTAAAGTTACCAAATGCATTTTCTTTTTCTATATTTGGTGCACTAGTGCTTTGGGGCCAAATATAAAATGAAATATGCGTGAGATGATGGAAATTGTGTTATATTTCTACACTAAGTGTGGTTTATTATGTGACCTGGATTAGTGTAATCTGAGAGATATTCGTCCTTAAGTTCTTCCAAGCAAACCTTGTTTACTCAAATGTGGAGGCAATTATTACGCTTTTCTTCACTCTCAACTTTTTTGTAAGATCGTTTGTTCAAAAAGCTCTTTTGGAACAACTAAAATGTTAAACGTTTCATGCTATATGATACTATTATCATTTTTGTTTGTTTATTGTGAGACAGAGATTGCACTGCTGCCAGGCTGCAGTGCCAGGGCGCGACCTCGGCTTACTGCAACCTCCGCCTCCCTGCTTCAAGCAACTGTCCTGCCTCAGCCTCCCCAAGTAGCTGGGATTACCAGCGTGCACCACCACGCCCTGCTAATTTTTGTATTTTTAGTAGAGACAGGGTTTCACCACATTGGCCAGGCTGGTCTTGAACTCCTGACCTCAGGTGATCCGCCACCCTCCTTGGCCTCCCAAAGTGCTGGGATTCCAATTGTGAGCCACCGCATCCGGCCTATCATTTATATTTATCGTGTATGTTGTTGCAGTTCAATATAATCATCAATTATAAAATGCCTCTCCCATTTCACATTTCATAAGAGTGAAGAGGTTTTTTAAAAAGAGATTTTCTAGAATAGATGATGTGACATAATTTTGTTCTCTTTTGAGATTGGAAAAGTAAGGATTTTTAGAAGATTTCTAGGCAGGGCAGAGAACTCAGTTGTGCTTTAACTGGATTTCCGTGGTTGGGACTTTTTCTCAGCATCAAGGTGAAGGTGAGAACAATATAAAATTGATGCGGGCTTAGTATTTGGCATTTGCCCAGGGAGATGAGAGAGTAGCGGGAAAGATGAGATAGTAGGGTCCTCATTCAATAGTGATTAAGTAACAGAACATAGACCAGGGCTGGATGTGAAAGAATTAAGAGAGTTTGGACAACTGATTGGGAACTAGTGGTGTTCCTAGAGAGTGAAGGTGTTGACGACATTGAGTGACAGCGTGGGAGTGGCTGAGTCAGAAAGATTGAGGGGTGGGGACCAGGCAGGGTAGGATGCTGGAATCTGCATTATTAAGATGAGAGTATCTCCAAGTGATAAGAAGATTGATGTTATGGCTGTGGAGAGGATGAATAAAACAGAGTATGAGGAAGGTTTCTGAAACCAACAGGTCAAGGATCCCTGAGGTGTGATGTTGGGAGCCATGGGAGAGCACTGCCGTTTCCCACACCACAGCAAGTGTTCTCAAAGCCAGAGCTCTGAACCAGAAGCACCTGCATCACCTGGGAACATGGTAGCAATAGCAACTCCTGGATCCCACCCCAGACCTGCTGAATCAGGCACTCTGTGGAATGGGTACTAGCAATAGTGTTTTACTGAGACCGCGGTGGACCTCGGGGAGGTTTACTGCTCATAGACCATCATCGCTCAGGACAGAGACTCTTTCTCCCAGGTCCTTCGAAAAGCAATGGACATAAACGCTTTCTGTTAAATCCCATTGCTGAGGTTGGTGCGGAGTGAAAGAATTCTGAAACTTTTCAGCCATTTCCAGAGATGTGCATTTTGTGTGTGTTTACATTTGTTTTATATTTACTTGAAGTTGGCATTCATTTATCCAGCGTGAGGTGGCCTTTTAAACAAGAACCAGGTTTCCAATTAAATCTGCCTTCTTCACCCCAATTTTTTTTGAGAAAGAGTCTTGCTCTGTCACCCAGGCTGGAGTGCAGTAGCACGATCTCAGCTCACTGCAACCTCTACCTCCTGGATTCAAGCGATTCTCCTGCCTCAGCCTCCCAAGTAGCTGGGATTACAGGTGCACGCCACCACACTCAGCTAATTTTTGTATCTTTAGTAGAGACAGGGCTTCACCGTGTTGGCCAGGCTGGTCTCAAATTCCTGATCTCTACTGATCCACCCACCTTGGCCTCGGAAACTGCTGCGATTACAGGTATGAGCCACTGCGCCCAGCCCTTCACCCCAAATTGTACTTGTTCATTATGAATTAAAGCTGTCCACACCACTTTCCCCACTTGTTCAAGGGGAAGACAACAATTCCCCTATCACCTGGCAATCCTGCCCGGGAGCTTTTACTCAGCTACCCTGATCTATCTAAGAGGACAAGATTCTTCTAAGGATAAGTGGTCTTGATTTCCTGGTCTTGACTTAAAGGGGAATTCTGGAATTGTCTGATCTACCTTTGGGAAATAAGAAGTGGCCCCAGCTTACTCCAGATGGAATAGGAGATATCACAGGTTAGATCACATGGTGGTTGGTAAACATACAGACAGACGGGAAGCAGGGAATCTTATCAGGATCCGTATCACGTCTCATGAAGTCATCAGCGGCATCAAGCAAATAGATGGCAGACCTGGAACAAGAACACCAAAGGGCTTGGAGAAAATAAGGGAACTTCAAATGGTTTGCTTCCTCTCTCCCCTCTCCTCCCAGTCCCCATACTCACATATGTACAAACGTCCAAGCCCTATTCAGCAAGGCCCATTACTCTTGGGTCCAGCTTTCAGTGAACAAATGCAAACACAGGATGGGTATGATTCCCCCTCATTAGCCATCAGGATCCTGCAGCCTCGTGAGAAGTAACCACCATCCTCCGTGATGACCGGTGGTCATGAGGACCTTCTCTCTGCTCAGCGCCCTTCTCTCGTTCACCCCACCCCGCATCGAAGCCAGAGCATTTTCACTGCAGTGCAATCTGTTTGTGCCAAGGGCTGTTTGTCCTTTTTCTCCTCAGTAGCTTCAGTATGTTTCCACCTTGAGATGTCCTCAGTCATCAGAGGGCGACCTAGCAGTGCCCACACTGTATTCCCAGGCAAGGAGAACCTGCCCTTACAGAAAGATGGGCCTGCAGCGCTACAGTAGCATGTTAAGGACAGCAGGCGGCACTCCTGCCCCTTATAAACTTACCCCGAGGGACCTGCATAGGCACACTGCTGAGTAGGGGTATCCAGCAAATTCTTTTTCTTTTTTGTTGTGGTCATTGTTGAGTAGCTGGGATTACAGGCACACACCATCATGCTTGGCTAATTTTTTTATTTTTCGTGGAGATGGGGTTTCACTATGTTGGCCAGGCTGGTCTCAAACTCCTGACCTCAGGTGATCCACCCACCTCGGCCTCCCAGTGTGCTGGGATTACAGGCATGAGCCACCACGCCGGGCCTGGAGCCATTTCTTTGTTGGACATAGACCCGCACTGTCCTCCCTGGGATCTGTATTGGGTTCTCCAGTCGTGCAGTGTCTCAGTGGGGTGCCTGGACCCTCTGCCTGTCTGAAGCTGCCTCTTCAGACAGGCAGAGGCTCGGTGGGGGCTGAGACCTGCTTAGAATCTGCATGGGGTGAGCGTGGAGAACACCAGCTCCCTTCTCCTGGGGTCTGGGCATTTGTTATTGGTGTCGGTGGTCACAGCAGTTTCTGGGCCCATTGAATTATTTTAGTCAAGAATTGTAAATAACCCACTTGAAATTCTGTCTGTTTGCAAACAGTGGTCTCTCTGTCACTCCAGGACTTCTTAAGGCATTCCACCAGAGCCCACCTGGTAAGAGTAGCCTTGGCTCAAACAGACATATTCTTATTCCAAATATGTGTTTTGGAATCACAAACTGAAACTGCTATATTCCAAGTAAAATAAGGAGCTGGCAGTCACACTGGACGCCTCTCCGGGGTCTTGTGGTCAGGGATTGATTGGCTATTTGCAGGACATATTGGATAACTGTTCAAGGGACAGTTGGAATCTGGACAAGGAAACAGAGGGGAGACAGGAGGAAGAATCACATTATGCCTCAATAAGATGTCATCCTGGCCCTACAGAGACACCAGATTTAGGCAGTGACCATGTCCTCTTGGAAAGGAAGAAAAAGACAAGCTCAAAAGGACACAGGCCCCAAGAGTGAGGTATTAAGATGAGCAGCAGTTGGAGACAGCCTGGCGTGGGAGGCATGACCATCACGGCACATACTCTGAGGAGCTAAGAGGGTGTTGCTGTTGCTGTTCCTCCTGGAAGGTCCTGATAATGAGTCTATCAGAGTGTGGTGCCCCTGGGCTCTTTGTTTGACTCATTTTAGCTTTCTTAACAACCCATTCCAACCTTCAAAACAAATTGTTTTTTTTTTTTGAGACAGGGTCTCAGTCTGTTGCCCGGGATGGAGTGTCTCACTCTGTTGCCCAGGCTGGATTGCAGTGGTACAATCTCAGGTTGCTGCAGCCTCAACATTCCAGGCTCAAGCAATCCTCCCACCTCAGCCTCCCTGATAGCTTGGACCACGGGTGTGTGCCACCATGCCCAGCTAATTTTTTGTATGTTTTTGTATAGATGGGGTTTCACCATGTTGCCCAGTCTGGTCTCAAATTCCTGCAACCCATTCCAACCTTAATTAAAGTTGTTTCAATAGAATTGATATAACTCCCAAACTTAAAAGGCAGATGTGTGATCCAGGTTGGTTGAATAAAACTCCTACACTTTTGGAAACAGCATGATGGTTTTTCTTTAGAAGGAATGATTTGTTGACTGCATAAACTTTAAGCTGGCACTGATTGTCTGCCCAGCACACCAGAGTTCTTTGAGTGTGGATCCAGTGAAAATGAGGCAGAGTGAAAAGACAGAGCAGCAGATGGAGAGATCAGGGGCATCATTTGACCTTTCATATACATCTGTGTCTGAAACCGAATTCTTCCTTGAAGTTCCTAGAATTTGGATCTTTATTTTATTTAATTGGCCGGGCACGGTGGCTCATGCTTGTAATCCCAGCACTTTGGGAGGCCAAGGTGGGTGGGTCACGAGGTCAGGAGATCAAGACCATCCTGGCCAACATAGAGAAACACCGTCTCAACTAAAAATACAAAAATTAGCCGGGCATGGTGGTGGGTGCCTGGAATCCCAACTACTCGGGAGGCTGAGGCAAGAGAATTGCTTGAACCTGGGAGGCAGAGTTTGCAGTGAGCGGAGATCCCGCTACTGCACTCCAGCCTGGGTGACAGAGTGGAACTCCACCTCAAAAACAAAAACAAAACAAAACAAAACAAAAAATCTGAAAATCATGTTACCAAGTATTTGTTTGGGATGAGGACAGCAAATTGAGGACAGCAAATTCTATACCTTCTACAAGGTATAGAAATAAAGATTCCTTTTAATGATCAAAGCATATTACGAACACTTTTTCTCCAGTCTGCAAGCTTAGAAGCAGCAGATTGGGGAGCATTCACCATGGATGAAGCAGGTCCCACCAAGATGTTCTCCAAAAAGGCAGTAGAGTACTCTGCAATGGCAGATCAAGCCCTTTGTTGAGCCTCGGACCCAGAGAGAGTATCGGAAAGTGAGTATGGGGTCAGCAGTGGGTGGTAAAGGGAATCTTGGAGAAGTCACATGTTGGCTGATGAGTGATGTTGGCTGTATTGCAGTCGACAGCAGAAACAATCTCAGTCAATAGGAATAAATACACAGAGCAGTGCTGGTCACACAGGACTCGAGACTCATTCTCCTTGGCTTCACTTTTTTGCCCTCCTGCCCCATCACACACACACTTGAACACACTCTTAGGCTCCTCTCCAGGTTCTAAAACCTCCTACATAGACACGGTGAAATATTTTCTATATACTTAAGCTTATTTGTCTGGATCCAGAAGGAACTAGGTAGCATCTCCTTATATCTTAAACCTAGTGAATTTCAGTCATATCTTGGAATCATGTTTTTGGAGAAACAAAAATCTCTAGATTTATTTGGTTCTCTATCCCATTTAGACATGAGAACAACCAGGACCAGAGATGTTAAGTAAAGCCACCTAAGTGACATCTGCCACTGAGACCCAATTCCAGAGCCTGTCTCCCATCCTTCCCTCTAGTCTGTAGCTCTGCATGCTGGTGTCTCTCACCTGGAACCTGAAGAGAGGAGCTGTCATCTCCTGAAAAGTAAATGACCACATCTTGGTCGTTTGCTGGAGGCTGCTCCTGGGCTGGCATCTCATCAGTTCTTGCCTGGAGCGGCTCTGTCCAGGCCTGGAGGTCCACCAGGAGAATGGCAGAGAGGAGGGTGAGGGGAAAGGCAGAGAGGAGCCTCGCTGGGGGTGGTCGCGGTTCCAGAGCAGTGGGGTCACCGCCCCTCTGAGGAAAGGTGAGTTCCTGATCTGTAGCAGGCCCAGCAATTCCACCGTTGGAGGAAGCGGGCACTGGACTCATCCCAGCAGAGGAAGAAATTCAGGCCGTTTGGGGAACTGGGCCCTAGATGATGGTTTTAGGTTCTAGGGCATTAGTAGGTGCCTGAAGGGCTCAGTGGATGTGGATGTAGAGGCAAAATGAGGAGGGGTGTGTGTGCACGTGGGGAAGGTCTGGTGGTTTGGGAAATGTCCAGTGTCCTGCAGAAGTGAAACCTGGACCAGCCTCCTGCACAGAGAACACTCCAATCCATAGGCATTTCCTCAGTAACTCATGAGAGAGCTGTTATGGGGAGAGCTGGTTAGATTTGGATGTGGTGTTGTTACACACAGGTCTCCCAAGTCCATAGTTTTTGCATAGCTGTAGGGCATCCTCATGGTGTGACCTAGGCCCTATGGTTTCCTTGTACTAGAGGGTGTAGCTAATGGGGTTACATGAAGACAAATGGTGTTCCCAGCAAAATACCACTCTATGAAGTCACCTGCAGGGTACTCAACAAGACATGAGTTAAGAGAGCAGCAAAGCAGGGGTCCAGGTACTGGTAAGCCAGCACCATGCCCTGGGGGTGGCGAGGTCCCTACCCTGTAGCAGTAAGGAGAGGCTGGTTTAGTGGTGACCTCACCATCAAGGTGGGATTCCTTGGAGTCCCCTGGCTCTGGTGAGGCTGTGGTTTTTCTTGACAGCCCCTTGCATTGGGGCACTGTGGTCTGAGGTTGTGGCCATCCATGTCTCCCAACCCAATAGATTTTTCTAGGAATTTCTACAAGTGTAGACTTCCAGTGTAGACATGGTGGAAACTGTTCTCTCACACACATGCATTTGAATTTCCAGAGAATATTGAAGTGAGCCTGCACTAAGTTGGAGCTGACTCTCCATAAGAGTGTTGACACCATCAGGCTGGAGTAAATATTCTGGGGAAGCTGTGGGTGGGGGTGTGGGTGTAGGTGTGAGAGGAGAGAGGCCTCTAGGAGCAGCAAGGATATTTGCACACAACTGAGGCTGTCTGGTGGCCCCAGCAGACACAGAGTGTGTGGACCTTGGGCAGGGCCCTGGAACATGGTTTTGACCTGGTAGGGAAGGGCAGTCGTGGAACATAGCGTGTGTGTTATCATGGGGCAGGGCAGAGGCTGCGTGGGGGTGAACTCTGAGGACCCTCCACCTCCCAGGTTCTCAGAGAGCACTGCCCTGTCCCTCCCCTCAGCCCTTTGTCCACCATCCTGAAGGGAAGGTCCTGGTGCTGCCTGTGCCACACAGTGACTCCCAGGCCTGCAGATCCAGCTGGGACAGGCAGGAACTCCGAGTCCCTGCCCTTTGTCCCCTTTTCCCAGTCACCTCTCACAAGTTTTCTATGTGTCTGCTGTTGGCATCTGCAGCAATTTTCCAAAAACCTGTGAGGGAATAACTCTCTTGTGCTGTTTAAAATGTGTCCCTAAATCATTGACTCTCCTCACACAGAAAAGGTGGTGACTTGTCTCCTGTTCAATCGAGACTGGGTAACATCTTGACCAACTGAAGGCACCTGACTTAGTGCCATGCTGTTTTTCTGGGATCGGGCCTGATGAACTGGAATCTTTCACTTCCTCTCTATTGGATGGTGCTATAAGCTGAATGTTTTTGTCCTTCTGAAAATCATATGCTAAAATCTTAAATCATTAGTTGATAGTGTAAGAGGTGGAGCTTTTGGGAGGTAAGAAGGTCAGGAGGGCACACGCTTTATAAGTAGCACTAACGCCCTTACAGAAGATGCCCCCGAGAGCTCCCTCTCTGGTGAGAGGGTTCACTAGGTGAGAATACAGTGAGAAGATGCCGTCTATGAATCAGAAAGGCAGTTCTCATGACACCAAATCTCCTGGCACGTTGATTTGTACTTATCAGTCCATGAGAAACACATTTCTGTTTTTATAAGCAGCTTGGTTTATGGCATTATTTTGCTAACAGCCCACACAGACTATGAACGCTGGTGACTTTGGAGCCCAGGCATCGCACTTGGAGGAAATCTGAGTTTGCACAGGTAGAGGAACTGAGCCCACCTACAAGGACTGGCTAGAGAATGCAAAACAACCTGCTTCCTGGGAAAAAAAAAAAAAAACCTCTGATTTGCAGTGTTTTTAAATTTATGTTCTTAAAATCCTCTCAGCTATGGATGATTTAACAATTATTTCACAAAAACTCCTCTTCCATGAGCCAGCATGATCCGACCCCAGCACGTCACACAGTCCCTTCCCTCAGTCTTGCCGGAGCTGTCAGCTGAGCCAGGACTGCCTGCCCCCGTGCAGGAGTGTCTCAGCCCTGAGGTCTTCAGATCCCAGCAGAACCTCTTCTCTGATGCCCCTGGAGGGAGCCAGGCCCCAATTGCAAATGTGTGAGTGAGGACATGATGATGCTGTTTCCATCCTCTAAATTTTGTGGTGGCTTTTTACAAAACAGCAGGTGAACAGGGAGAGAAGTTTTCCTTGTCACGGAGAGAAGTTGGACTTGAGCACTTTTTGCATGTCAACTTTAGTTCTTCTCTAAAATATTGATGGATCTTCTCACTTTATTTTCAAAGTGTGACACAGATCCCATCACGGTGGGTTAATGGGATTGTGGACTTTTTCTAGTGACCAACCGATCCCCTGTCAAATGTTCTTAGTTTAAATTCTTCCTTGGGGAGCAGGGGCAGTATGGGACCCAGGTGTGGTGCCAACGTCCGCCCTCAGTGACAGATTCAGAGTCGGCCATGGGACTTGGGCGTTGGCTGGAACAATGGGAAGGAAGTAGGGATTTTCTCCAGGAGATCAGCTACGAAGGTCACAGAGAGATGACCATGATTCACATGGCTGTTGTCTGCGGAGAGAGCCCAAAGTAAGACCAAGAGAAATAAATGGGAAGACAACAATGTGACTCATGTTTTGAGTCCTTAAATCAAGCATTTCCTGAAGCCAGAATTCCCCCTCTATTCCAAGATATAAGAGTCAAAATGTTAACTCAGCTTGTCATGGTTTGACGTTTGAATTCAAGACCCCACTAAGATGTCTGAAAAACATCAAAAATACCAAACTCAGGGAACCTGAGAGGCAAAGACGGTACAGTGCGCAAGGACAGGAGATGAGAGCAGATGACAGGTGTCCCGAGGGCAGCTTGGGCATCTGGCTCCCTGGCGATTCCCATGCACAGCCCCGGGGGAGAAGAGCCTTGTTGATGTTGATCAGCAGGGAAGGAGGGACGGCTACGAGAGAGGCTGGAAGGACAGCGAGTGAGTCAGGGATGGGGACCTTCATAGTTGATGTTCAGAGCTGGAGGAATTCCAGGTGGCAGCAGGAGTCAGTGTGTGGCCATGGGTGGAGGGCTGGGGCAAAGGGGAAGGGGGGGTCACTCACAATGTCATCCAGGAGGACAAAGCACTGAGAGGTTGGGAGGGTGATCTGCTAGCAAATATTAGAATGAACTCTTTCCCTTAGTTTTTATTTTTATGAGTTATTTGGCTTTTAGTGGCAAAGGAAGAAATACAGAACTTCAGAAAAGGAAATGAGTACTTTTCTCATCTCTTACCTTCTGGTTTTGTTTGTAAGCAGAGTTCAGAACAAACAGAGATACAGAAAAAACAACTCTATACTTTTCTTGTAAAAGAAAAATTTCAGCAAGACTTTCAAGAAATGTCACGGAAATGTTTATTGAAGACTGTTGCAATAGGGGTTGAAACATTGTAATAGGAAGAGCCCTTGGACTCAACTTACCTCAAACCAAAGGCAGGAGATTTTAAGCCTTGTGGGGAGCTAGCAGGATAGTTCTGGAGGTCGTTAGGAGGGAAGTTGGCTAGTGTGATTGGGCCATCAGTGTTTGCTCAGTTGTGCTTGTTGGAGTAAGGCTCCCATCCTCCCACAGAGACAGGGCTGCTGCCCTCTTGGGTCATTACATTTATAGGGATGAGGTATCTGACTTATTCGTTATTCATTGTTGCACCACACGAGTGGTTCAAGGTAGAAAATCCCTTGCATGTCATCAGTGAACGTAGAATGTTCATGCATCTCAGTGAACAGTTCTGGGTGTTACTTGAGGCCGAGCAAGTGGCCCTGGTTGTTTGGAGTCCCTCACACCTCTCCCTGCTTTCTCTGTCCCTAGAGTTTGCAGCAGTCATTGCCCACCCTAGACTGCAGTAGCAGAAGCCATGTGTGGTGCTCCCAGTGTGCCTTTATCCAACAGAGGAGCAGGGAGGCTCCATCCTCATCTGACCCTTTCCCTTGGATTGATGGATGCTTCTCAGCACATTAGCCTCAATTCTACTCCATGCTTCTCTCTGGCAACATCCATTCCTCTAAATTCAGTGGAGGTTGACCTGACCCTGCATATTTATTGCCCTGATATTATTCTCTCCACTGAACATTGTACTCTACCCCTTCTTTTAATCTACTCACGTTTTAAATACCTCTGTGTTTCACCATGAAGTCTTTTCCTGCCCTCAAAACCAAAATAGTCTATTTCTTTCTTCTAAATTCCTATTGCTTCATGAAGCCACATTTTCCCAAGGATATTTTTCTGTATTTCAGCCTTCAATGTTTTTAATTCGCTTCCCCACCTGGGAAGTGGAAGTTGCGGTGAGCCAAGATCGTGCCACTGAACTCCAGCCTGGGCGACAGAGGAAGACTCCATCTCAAACAAAACAAAACAAAACACCCAAAAAATAAAAAGCAGAACACATCAAAAAGAAAGGGAAGAGACCAAACAACCAGTCAATTTTGGCTGTGAGTAAAGCAGTTAAATAGAGGAGCATCACGGTGACTTTTAGGCAACCAGGTGAGACCTGGAAAATCCTTCCCTTTCACCTATAGGCCAACCTGGCCTAAGTTCACAGACTTTGTAGAGTGACCTATCTTCCCAAAAGATGTACTTGTATTTGGCAACTGAGGTCTCTCCACTACCCGTTCTGGTTCCTGCTGCCAGACAGCCTCGCCTCTTGGGTGGTGCATGAGAATACTCGCCCTCCTCTATCTTGCTCTCTTGCTGGCCCTCCAGTTCCAGGACCAGGTGTGACAGCAAGAGTGGAAGAGAGTCCTGCTCAGAAGGGCTGCTGAGGCAGAGAACCAGCCCCGACCACCTATCTCCCAGTAAAGTGGAGAGCTCTCACTAAGGACCATCAGATGAGGAAAGGCAGCACCAGCCTGCACTAGCTTGGTAGGTTCTTTAGTATTGGAAGGACTTTTGTGCACAGAGAAAAATCTCATCACTATTTACACTAAGTTTAAACCAGTTCTTGAGTATTAAATACTGACACAAAGGTGATTATTTAAATTCCCTTCATCTACATTGATGTCATACATTTAGTATGCCTGGTTGTTTTTAAACACATCTAACACCTTAAAGAATAGATAAACATATTCCTGAATGATGATCCCAAGCTTATTTGTTCATTATACCAAAAGTGATATAGAAGGGCCCATATCATGGATTTGATATCTTTTCTTATTTGTTTTGATTTTACTCCTTCCTATGATTTTCTTGATCTTCCGAGACCCCAGATTACTAAATGAGGTTGCAAGTCTAGGGTGAAACAGCTGATCCTTGATCAGGAAACAGTGCTTTGTATGTGTCTAAGATGAATTAAGATGAATCAAAGTTAGGCTACTTGTTATTTATTATCTGGTTGAGATTTTTGTTGTTTTTGTAATAGAAAGGTTTTTTTTTTTTTTTTTTTTTTTTTGTTTTTGGTCATGTCATGGCATTGTTCAATCCCTGTCTTTTATATAAATTTTAATTCCAGAAACTTACCTTCCCCCAAATACGTTCTTAACTTTTTGCACAACTGTAAGTGTATGGTCAATTGTCTTATCATTATGATATATTGACTTGGTTCATTGGCATAATTAAAAGCATATTAACATATATTTTCTCACTAACATTTTAGTAAAATGAGTATAGTTTATTATAACTAACAGAATTCATATGCTTGAAGGGATGGAGAGTTGAGACCAACTCCTTCACTAAACATTGGTCTAATTAACCTTTTGGGGACCAGTAAGGGACCATTTGTCTCATTGGTTATTGGGCCTCATCCTCTATGGTCATTAGCTTCTGAGCTCTTCTTCTATCTGGTTATTAATTGAATCACTGATGCTTGTCAGTTTTTCCTGTTTTGGGCACAGTTTTAATTTTTCCTTCTTAATCTTTATTTTATTCTATCTTAATACAGTTATATATCACCAAAATAGAGTGAAATAAAGCTTAATGTAAAATATATATATTTAACACATCTGCTTAAACTTTCAAAAATTATGTATAGCAATGCTTTCCCACTTTTTAAAATTAAAGGACAAGTAAACATAGCCCATTAGATCTATCTTTCCTTTGAGCCAACAACCACTTTTTGCCTCTCATTGTAAACTTCTATGGTTTGAGAATCATTAGGAATGCATTGAACTTTTAAGTTTCAAACTATTCCAATTAACACCTATATCCTGTTAGGCATGGTGGCTAAAGCATGTAATCCTAGCACTATGGGAGGCTGAGGAGGGCAGATCACTTAATCTCAAGAGTACAAGACCAATCTGGGCAACATGGTGAAACCCTGTCTCTCCAAAAAGTACAAAACATTAGCAGGGTGTGGTGGCACATGTCTGTAGTCCCAGCTACTCAAGAGGCTGAGGTGGGAGGATCAGTCGAGCACAGGAGGTAAAGGCTGCAGTGAGTTGTGATTGCACCACTGTACTCCACCTTGGGTGGCTAAGTGAGATACTGTCTCAAACAACAACAACAACAACAACAACAACAAACCCAATTATATTCATTTTCGCTATTTCGTTATTGCTCTATGATGCTCAAATTGTGCATCATTGCAATGCAAAGACTAGTTAGCTGAATGTAGATCAGAATTCTCTATACAAAGGAAACATACAAAGCACCATATAAAAAAGCAAAAGCGGGGGAAAAAAGGAAAAAGAAAAGAAAATTAAAAAGGTTAAACACACTAAGTTTAATGCTTGAACTTTATTTTGGAGAGAAAAATTTAGAAAGATACAAGGTACACAGAGTGAAGTGTTTTCTTTTTTCAGGACCTTGGATTGAATCTTGCACTGTTTTGGTTTTTATCTAGGAAGCTCAGCGACAGCAGAGTTTGTAGGTGCGGCGCTCGACTTTGCACTTCCCTGCATCGAACTCAGGGGTAAAACAACGCTTGTTTCGGCAATAGCAGGTGCGTCTCGCCTGAGAACCTGTGGAAAGAAGAGAGGGTCCGGCACAGGGAGGGAGGTGGGGAAAAGGATAGGCAGAGCCAGACTAACTGAGATAGTCTAAACAACAGACACTGTATGAGTCATGTTAGGATGGAGAAAATTCATGTCTTTGTCATAAATGACAAGAAATTGTACTAGCTATGTGTTAGTTATGCAAGATCATAGCTCTTTCCCCATCTGAGTCTATCCAGGACATGTTTATTAACTGCTCCCTGGTAAAACAATATACTTCTCAACCTCAGGGTTACCTACTCTTCATTCTGCTTAATCCATGCCCCTAATCTTGACCTCCATGTATGATCTCCATGTCCTAACAAGGCTCCCTAATGCACCTGCATCCGTTTCTGAGATGCTGCATTGTGCATGCTCATGTCATGGACTCAAATACTTTGGTGCTCAAGGGTCTTTGAAGACCTTCCAAATTCAAATTCTTCATTCTCTCTCTTTTTTTTCCCTAACATTTTACTTATGTACTTATTTTAATTGACAAATAATAATTGTGTATATGTATGAGACACAATATGATGTTTGGATCTAAGTATGTATTGTAGAAAGATTTAATCAAGCCCTTTAGCCTACATTGAAACACACCCATAGGTTCCTCTCTAGGTTCTAAAAGCTTTACCAATGGACAAAGTAAAATATTCTCTCTAAAATTAAGTCTACCCATTCAGACTTAAAAATACCTGGTCAGTATAGCTCTTTCTATCTTAAAAGTAGCAAATTTCACAGAAATATCTTGAAACTAAAAGTCTTAGAAGAAAGAAAATCTTTTAGATGTGTTCGGTTCTCACTGATTAATTTAGAGATGAGAAAATCAAGGTCCAGGAAGATTAAGTAAAGTCACTCAAGGGAGGTAGACTTTTCCACACTTGATACCAGAGCCTGTCTCCAATCGTTTTGTTCTAGATTTTGCAGATCTGCAAGATTGATGTCTCCTACCTGAGGCTCTAAGAGTAGAGAGTCCATTTTCTTCAAAGGAAACAGCAAGGTCCTGGTCATCTTCCCCAGGCTGCTCCTGGGTTGCAACCTCATCAGCTCTTTCCTGGAGTGACTCAGCCTGGGCCTGCAGGGTGAAGAGGAGAATGGCAGCAAGGACGGCGAGGGTCCTCATGGCTGGGGTCACCTGGAGGAGGGAGAGCAGGTGTGGATGAGTTGAGAGTGAGGAGTGAGCCTGGATTTATAGCTCTGCTGGGAGAAGGCCTGAGACAGAAGCTGCAGTGAGAGGAGGTGGGCATGTGATTGGGAGGGGAAGGGCTGCCTTCGCCCTCAAGATCCCTTTGATGCTCCTCTTTCTCCCGGCTTTCATCACAGAGTGAGTCTGTATGCTTAGTGCCTCTTCTTGATCCAAACTGTTAATGACGATAAGGGCATTACTATCCTGTCCTGTTTCCCATCTGCTTGAGTATTTACTTTTATATATTCAGACGAGAAAAGCAACAGTGCTTTCATTCAATAAATGTGGGGATCAAATGCCTCTTGTTTTCTGAAGACGGTCCCTGGTACTCTCTGGATGACTCTCTGGGGTCAGATCTGGGTCCCAGTGGAGTCGAGAGTTAACCCATTGCAGGATTCAGGGATATTATTAGCCTCATGTAGGAGGCTTTTGAGATCTTGAGGTGAGTAGTCTCCTGCCGGGGCCAGTGTGGACAGGAAAATGACCTTATCAGCTGTAGGAGAAATGAGTTCAGTAGAATCGTAGGCCAAGTTTATCAGATTAAAATCAAAATTCAGATTTAGTTCAAGAAGTTGGTGTGATCTGAATGCATCATATACAATGTGTAGCAGGTACTTCTCTCCACTTTGAGGAATATCAAAGTAATTTAGGTGCCTACAACCCCTTTCTGAGATCTTTTATTTTATTTTTATTTTTTAGTTTTAGAAAATTTTAAATCATACACAAGGAACATCATTCAAATGGTAGAAGAAGTAACAAGTTCTCATTTCTATCCCCAGGCCTTCAATTCTGACCCAGGAATCCATCACTATTAACAGTTATTCATAGTATTCTGTACTTTGCTTTTATCACCTGTATCATGGGCACTTTGTGTATCTAAACACATGGAATGCTGTTATAATTTTTAAGAGCCTTATACTATCCCAGGGTTTGTATATGCCATCACTTATATTTTTCTATTGATAAAATATGATAAAATTATTACAATTTGGTTATTCTTAAACTTTTGCAGTAATAAGTAAAGTTACAGTGATTATCTTGTATATATGTCCTCTTACCCATATGGATAAACTTATAGAAATAAAATTGCTGTGTCAAAGAATGCATCTTAAGCCAGTATGGTGGCACTTGCCTGTAGTTCTAGCTATTTGAGAGGCTGAGGTGGGAGGATCATCAGAGTTCAATACCAGCCTGACAACATAGTGAGACCCCTTTCTCTTAAAAACAAAAAGAGACTATATCTTACCCATTTTAAAGATATTACTATGTGTTTCTATAATATTACCATATTTGATACACATCCTTTGGTGCTCAGTAGGCCCTTGGAGAACCTCTACATTGAATTCCTCATTTAATTTTTTTTCAAATTTGTTTATTTTTAATTGAAAAATAATTTTTGTGTATATTTGTAGGGTGTGATGTGATGTTTGGATTGATAATCACATGGTAGAAACACTTCGGCTAATTAAGATAGCCAACACCTCACCAACTTAATTTTTTAAGGAGAATTACAAATCGAGTCCTTTAGCAGTTTGGAAGATACAATACATTACTATTAACTGTAGTCGCCTTGCAGTGCCATAGATCACTAAGACTCTCCAGCAGAACTGAAACTTTGTACTCTTGGCTCAACATCTTCTCTTTTCCTATCCCTCCCTCTCACCCACCTCCAGCTTCTGATAACCACCTTTGTACTCTAGTTCCATAACATCGACATTTTAACATTGCATGTACAAGTGATATCATACAGTATTTGTCTTTCTGTGCCTAGCTTATTTCATTTAGCACATTGTCCTCTGGTTCCAACCATGTTGTCATGAATGAAGAATTTCCTTCTTTGAGACAGAGTCTCGCTGTGTCACCCAGGCTGGAGTGCAGTGGCAGGATCCCGGCTCATTGCAACCTCTGCCTCCCGGGTTCACGCCATTCTCCTGCCTCAACCTCCTGAGTAGCTGGGACTACAGGCACCCACCACCACGCCCGGCTAATATTTTGTATCTTTAGTAGAGACGAGGTTTCACCATGTTAGCCAGGATGGTCTTGATCTCCTGACCTCGTGATCCGCCCGCCATGGCCTCCCAAAGTGCTGGGATTACAGGCATGAGCCACCACGTGTGGCCAATTTCCTTCTTTTTCTAAGTCTGTATGGTATACTATCTTGCATATACACCATATTTTCTTTATTCATTCATCCATTGATGAACATTAGGCTGATTCCATATGTTACTTATTTTGAATAATGCTGAAATGGACATGGGAGTGTAGATTCTTCTTGATATGGTGATTTCTTTCTTTCTTTTTTTTTTTTTTTTTTTTTTTTTTTTGTTTTTTTTGAGACGGAGTCTTGCTCTGACCCCCAGGCTGGAGTGCGGTGGTACAAGCTGGCTCACTACAAGCTCTGCCTCCGGAGTTCACCCATTCTCCTGTCTCAGCCTCCTGAGTAACTGGGACTACAGGTCTGCGCCACCACGCCTGGCTAATTTGTTTGTATTTTTAGTAGAGATGGGGTTTCACCATGTTAGCCAGGATGATCGCGATCTCCTGAACTTGTGATCCACCTGCCTCAGCCTCCCAAAGTGCTGGGATTATAGGTGTGAGCCACCGCACCCGGCCGGTATAGTGATTTCAATTTCTTTGGAGAAATACCCAGAAGCGGGATTGCTGGGTCATATGGTAATTCTATGTTTAGTGCTTTGAGGAACCCCCATACTCTTCTCCAAAATGGCTATACTAGTTTACATTTCCACTAATGGCACACAAGGGTCCCCTTTTTTTTATATCCTCACCAACACATATTATTTGTCTATTTGTTAAAAGCCATTCTAACAGATGATTACCTCTTTGTGATTTTAATTTGCATTTTCCTGATAGTGTTGTTGAGTATGTTTTCCATATATCTGTGGGCCAGGTTTATTGCCCATTTTTAAATTGAGATGTTTGTCTTCTTCTTATTGAGTAGTTTGACTTCCTTATATATTTGGGATATTAGCCCCTCATCAGATGTATGGTTTACAGATACTTTCTCCTAGTCCATGGGTCATCTCTTCACTTTGTTTCCTTTCTGTGCAGAAGTTTTTTAGTTGATGTGACCTCCTTTGTCTATTTTGGCTTTTGTTGTGTTTGCTTTTGGAGTCCTGTTGTAGAAATAATTGCCCAGAGAAATGTCATAAGATTTCCCCCCATGTTTTCTTCTAGTAGATTTACAATTTCGGGTCTTTTATGCAAGTCTTTGATCCATTTTGAGGTGATTTTTGGGTATAGTGGGGGATAAATGTCCAATTTCATTCTTCTGCTTGTGGATATCTAGTTTTCCTTACACCTTCTATTGAAGAGACTGTCCTTTCCCCATTGTGTGTTCTTGCCATCTTTGTTGAAGATCAAATAATCATAAATACTTGGGTTTAGTTTTGGGCTTTCTACTCCTTTCCTTTGGTTATTGTGTCTTTTATGCCAGACCATGCTGTTTTGCTTACAATAACTTTATGATACATTTTAAAATCAGAGAGCAAGATACCTCTATCTTTATTATTTTTGCTCAAGATTGCTTTGGCTATTCGGTGTCATTTCTAATTTCATACCAATTTTAGTGTTTTTTTAATTTCTGTGAAAAATTGCATTGGAATTTTGATGAGGATCTACAGATCACTTTGGGTAGTACAGACATTTTAATAATATTAATTCTTCCAATCCATGAACTCAAGATATCTTTCCATTTATTTGTGTCTTCTTCAGTTTTATTCATCAATATTTATAGTTTTTGCTGTACAGATCTTTCACTTTTTTGGTTAAATTTACTTCTAAGAATTTTATTTTTGAGTGTTATTACAAGTGAGATTGTGTGGGCTTCTAAACCTTTGTGCCAGTCCAAACTCCTGTCTTTATTCTTAGTGACTCCTACAAAATTAGAGAGTGTCAAGTCATGCTATTGCCTTGAGAGAGTTAGAGAGAAGCCAGACCCTTAGAGTACAGTGGAGAGGTTGGGGTGTTTGACATGTGTTTCCGTTTTTTCTTTCTTTGCAGAGAAACTAACAGAGTGTATCTCCCACTTATTCTGCCTTATGAAAATGAGATGATCTGAATCAGATCTGTAATATCTATAATATTTATTTGAATTCATGAATTAACAGGGAGACTGGGAGGGACTAATTTCCTGCTCACCCAATTAATTTTGGGGTAAGAGAAGGATAAAGAGAGACTGAAGATACCAATTTCCCCAATTAACAAGGACTCTGGGTGATCAAACACATGACAGAATTCATGGAGAAAGCTTAGAACCGGAATAAAAATGTTCCAAATTGTTTCTTCAGTCATTTCTAGAGATTCAGAGAGACAATGCCAGAGAGATGTAGGCTAGGAAGCAATCATGGAATGCTATCTGCAAACTCAGCAATGTCCAGTGAGAAACAGAGCAGCAGTACAAATACAGATGGTTTAAAACCTGGTGCTAAATGGCCACCAGGGTAAAACAAGGGCCATGAAAGCTGGAATCACCGATACAGGAAATTAGTCCCTCCCAGTCTCCCTGTTAATTCACGAATTCAAATAATTAGTATAGATATTACAGATCTGATTCAGATCCTCTCATTTTCATAAGGTAGAATAAGTGGCAGATACACTTTATTAGTTTCTCTGCAAAGAAAGAAAAAACGGAAACACAGGAGGGCAGATCACGAGGTCAGGAGGTCGAGACCATCCTGGCTAACACGGTGAAACCCCGTCTCTACTAAAAATACAAAAATTAGCCGGGCGTGGTGGCGGGTGCCTGTTGTCCCAGCTACTCGGGAGGTTGAAGCAGGAGAATGGCGTGAACCCGAGAGGCAGAGGTTACAATGAGCGGGATCCTGCCACTGCACTCCAGCCTGGGTGACACAGCGAGACTCTGTCTCAAAGAAGGAAATTCTTCATTCATGACAACATGGTTGGAACCAGAGGACAATGTGCTAAATGAAATAAGCTAGGCACAGAAAGACAAATACTGTATGATATCACTTGTACATGGAATGTTAAAATGTCGATGTTATGGAACTAGAGTACAAAGGTGGTTATCAGAAGCTGGAGGTGGGTGAGAGGGAGGGATAGGAAAAGAGAAGATGTTGAGCCAAGAGTACAAAGTTTCAGTTATGCTGGAGAGTCTTAGTGTTCTATGGCACTGCAAGGCGACTACAGTTAATAGTAATGTATTGTATCTTTCAATCTGCTAAAGGACTTGATTTGTAATTCTCCTTAAAAAATTAAGTTGGTGAGGTGATGGCTATCTTAATTAGCCGAAGTGTTTCTGCCATGTGATTATCAATCCAAACATCACATCATACCCTACAAATATACACAAAAATCATTTTTCAATTAAAAATAAACAAATTTGAAAAAAAATTAAATGAGGAATTCAAATGTAGAGGTTCTCCAAGGGCCTACTGAGCACCAAAGGATGTGTATCAAATATGGTAATATTATAGAAATACATAGTAATATCTTAAGAATGGGTAAGATACAGTCTCTTTTTGTTTTTAAGAGAAAGGGGTCTCACTATGTTGTCAGGCTGGTATTGAACTCCGATGATCCTCCCACCTCAGCCTCTCAAATAGCTAGAACTACAGGCAAGTGCCACTATACTGGCTTAAGATGCATTCTTTGACACAGCAATTTTATTTCTATAAGTTTATCCATATGGGTAAGAGGACATATATACAAGATAATCACTGTAACTTTACTTATTATTGCAAAAGTTTAAGAATAACCAAATTGTAATAATTTTATCATATTTTATCAATAGAAAAATATAAGTGATGGCATATACAAACCCTGGGATAGTATAAGGCTCTTAAAAATTATAACAGCATTCCATGTGTTTAGATACACAAAGTGCCCATGATACAGGTGATAAAAGCAAAGTACAGAATACTATGAATAACTGTTAATAGTGATGGATTCCTGGGTCAGAATTGAAGGCCTGGGGATAGAAATGAGAACTTGTTACTTCTTCTACCATTTGAATGTTGTTCCTTGTGTATGATTTAAAATTTTCTAAAACTAAAAAATAAAAATAAAATAAAAGATCTCAGAAAGGGGTTGTAGGCACCTAAATTACTTTGATATTCCTCAAAGTGGAGAGAAGTACCTGCTACACATTGTATATGATGCATTCAGATCACACCAACTTCTTGAACTAAATCTGAATTTTGATTTTAATCTGATAAACTTGGCCTACTAGTCTACTGAACTCATTTCCCCCATAGCTGATAAGGTCATTGTCCTGTCCACACTGGCCCCAGCAGGAGACTACTCACCTCAAGATCTCAAAAGCCTCCTACATGAGGCTAATAATATCCCTGAATCCTGCAATGGATTAACTCTCGAC
>NC_065585.1:134982102-135038860 GCF_024542745.1 Macaca thibetana thibetana
AAAGCACTGTTGCTTTTCTTGTCTGAATATATAAAAGTAAATACTCAAGCAGATGGGAAACAGGACAGGATAGTAATCATCATTAACAGTTTGGATCAAGAAGAGGCACTAAGCATACAGACTCACTCTGTGATGAAAGCTGGGAGAAAGAGGAGCATCAAAGGAATCTTGAGGGCAAATGCAACCCCTTCCCCTCCCAATCACATGCCCACCTCCTCTCACTGCAGCTTCTGTCTCAGGCCTCTCCCAGCAGAGCTATAAATCCAGGCTCACTCCTCACTCTCCACACATCCACACCTGCTCTCCCTCCTCCAAGTGACCCCAGCCATGAGGACCTTCACCATCCTTGCTGCCATTCTCCTCTGGTGGCACCCTGCAGGCCCAGGCTGAGTCACTCCAGGAAAGAGCTGATGAGGTTGCAACCCAGTAGCAGCCTGGGGAAGATGACCAGGACCTCGCTGTTTCTTTTGAAGAAAATGGACTCTCTACTCTTAGAGCCTCCGGTAGGAGACATCAATCTTGCAGATCTGCAAAATCTAGAACAAAAGGATTGGAGACAGGCTCTGGCGTCAAGTGTGGAAAAGTCTACCTCACTTGAGTGACTTTACTTAATCTTCCTGTACCTTGATTTTCTCATCTCTAAATTAATCAGTGAGAACCGAACACATCTAAAAGATTTTCTTTCTTCTAAGACTTTTAGTTTCAAGATATTTCTGTGAAATTTGTTACTTTTAAGATAGAAAGAGCTATACTGACCAGGTATTTGTAAGTCTGAATGGGTAGACTTAGTTATAGAGAGAATATTTTACTTTGTCCATTGGTAAAGCTTTTAGAACCTAGAGAGGAACCTATGGGTGTGTTTCAATGTAGGCTAAAGGGCTTGATTAAATCTTTCTATAATACATACTTAGATCCAAACATCATATTGTGTCTCATACATATACACAATTATTATTTGTCAATTAAAATAAGTACATAAGTAAAATCTTAAAAAAAAAAAAAAAAAAAAAGAGAGAGAGAGGGAATGAAGAATTTGAATTTGGAAGGTCTTCAAAGGCTCCTTGAGCACCAAAGTATTTGAGTCCATGACATGAGCATGCACAATGCAGCATCTCAGAAACGGATCCAGATGCATTAGGGAGCCTTGTTAGGACATGCAGATCATACATGGAGGTCAAGAGTAGGGGTATGGATTAAGCAGAATGAAGAGTAGGTAACCCTGGGTTGAGAGGTATATTGTTTTACCAGGGAGCAGGTAATAAACATGTCCTGGATAGACTCAGATGGGGAAAGAACTATGATCTTGCATGACTAACACATAGCTAGTACGATTTCTTGTCATTTACGACAAAGACATGAATTTTCTCTCTCCTAACATGACTCATACAGTGTCTCTTGTTTAGACTATCTCAGTTAATCTGGCTCTGCATGTCCTTTTCCCCACCTCCCTCACTGTGCCTGACCCTCTCTTCTTTCCACAGGTTCTCAGGCGAGACGCACCTGCTATTGCCGAACCGGCCATTGTTATACCCCTGAGTTCCACTCTGGGAAGTGCTTATTCAAGGCCACACCTACAAACTCTGCTGTCGCTGAGCTTCCTAGATAGAAACCAAAACAGTGCAAGATTCAATCCAAGGTCCTGAAAAAAGAAAAACATTTCACCCTGTGTACCTTGTATCTTTCTGAGATTTTCTCTCCGAAATAAAGTTCAAGCATTAAACTTAGTGTGTTTGACTTTTTAAATTTTCTTTTCTTTTTCCTTTTTTTTTCCCCCTTTTGCTTTTTTATATGGTGCTTTGTATGGTTCCTTTGTATAGAGAATTCTGATCTACATTCAGTTAACTAGTCTTTGCATTCCAATGATGCACAATTTGAGCGTCATAGAGCAATAACGAAATAGCGAAAATGAATATAATTGGGTTTGTTGTTGTTGTTGTTGTTGTTGTTTGAGACAGTATCTCACTTAGCCACCCAAGCTGGAGTACGGTGGTGCAATCTCAGCTCATTGCAGCCTTTACCTCCTGTGCTCAAATGATCCTCCCACTTCAGCCTCTTGAGTAGCTGGGACTACAGGCATGTGCCACCACACCCTGCTAATGTTTTGTACTTTTTGGAGAGACAGGGTTTCACCATGTTGCCCAGATTGGTCTTGAACTCCTGAGTTTAAGTGATCTGCCCTCCTCAGCCTCCCAAAGTGCTAGGATTACATACTTGAGCCACCACGCCTGACAGGATATAAGTGTTAATTGGAATAGTTTGAAACTTAAAAGTTCAATGCATTCCTAATGATTCTCAAACCATAGAAGTTTACAATGAGAGGCAAAAAGTGGTTGTTGGCTCAAAGGAAAGATAGATCTGATGGGCTATGTTCACTTGTCCTTTAATTTTAAAAAGTGGGAAAGCATTGCTATAAATAATATTTGAAATTTTAAGCAGATGTGTTAAATACATATGCTATACATTAAGCTTTATTTCACTCTGTTTTGGTGATATATAACTGTGTCAACAAGATAGAATAAAATAAAATTTAAGAAGGAAAAAGATAAAACTGTGCCCAAAACAGGAAAGACTGACAAGCATCAGTGATTCAATTAATAACCAGATAGAAGAAGAGCTCAGAAGCTGGTGACCATAAAGGATGAGGCCCAATAACCAATGAGACAAATGGTCCTTTACTGGTCCCCAAAAGGTTAATTAGACCAATGTTTAATAAAGGAGTTGGTCTCAATTCTCCATCCCTTCAAGCATATGAATTACATTAATTATAATAAAACTATACTCATTTTAATAAAATGCTAATGAGAAAACATATGTTAATATGTTTTTAATTATGCCAGTGAACCAAGTCAATATATCATAATGATAAGACAATTGATCATACACTTACAGCTTGCAAAAACTTTTTTTTCTTTTTTTTTTTTTTTTTTTTTTTTTTTTTGAGACGGAGTCTCACTGTGTCGCCCAGGCTGGAGTGCAGTGGCCAGATCTCAGCTCACTGCAAGCTCTGCCTCCCGGGTTTTTACGCCATTCTCCTGCCTCAGCCTCCCGAGTAGCCGGGACTACAGGCGCCCGCCACCTCGCCCGGCTAGTTTTTTGTATTTTTTAGTAGAGACGGGGTTTCACCGTGTTAGCCAGGATGGTCTCGAACTCCTGACCTCGTGATCCGCCCGTCTCGGCCTCCCAAAGTGCTGGGATTACAGGCTTGAGCCACCGCGCCCGGCCACAGCTTGCAAAAACTTAAGAACAACGTATTGGTGAGAAAGGCAAGTTTCTAGAATTAAAATTTATATAAAAGACAGGGACTGAACAGTGCCATGACATGACAAAAAATAACCAAACAAACATTTTTATTACAACAACAACAAAAAGTCTCAGCCTGATAATAAATAACAAGTAGCCTGAGTTTACTTCATCTCAGACACATACAAAGCACTGTTTCCTGATCAAGGATCAGCTGTTTGACCCTAGACTTGCAACCTCATTTAGTAATCTGGGGTCTTAGAAGATCAAGAAAATCATAGGAAGGAGTAAAATCAAAACAAATAAGAAAAGATATCAAATCCATAATATGGGCCCTTCTATATCACTTTTGGTATAATGAATGAATAAGTTTGGGATCATCGTTCAGGAATATGTTTCTCTATTCTTGAAGGTGTTAGATGTGTCTAAAAACAACCAGGCATACTAAATGTATGACATCAATGTAGATGAAGGGAATTGAAATAATCACCTTTGTATCAGTATTTAATACTCAAGAACTGGTTTAAACTTAGTGTAAATAGTGATGAGAATTTTCTCTGTGCACAAGAATCCTTCCAATACTAAAGAACCTATCACGCTAGTGCAGGCTGCTGCTGCCTTTCCTCATCTGATGGTCCTTAGTGAGAGCTCTCCACTATACTGGGAGACAGGTGGTCGTGGCTGATTCTCTGTCTCAGCAACCCTTCTGAGCAGGACTCTCTTCCACTCTTGCTGTCACACCTGGTCCTGGAACTGGAGGGCCAGCAAGAGAGCAAGATAGAGGAGGGCGAGCCTTCTCATGCACCACCCAAGAGGCGAGGCTCTCTGGCAGCAGGAACCAGAACGGGCAGTGGAGAGACCTCAGATGCTGAATACAAGTACATCTTTTGGGAAGATAAAGTCACTCTACAAAGTCTGTGAACTTAGGCCAGTTTGGCGTGTAGGTGAAAGGGAAGGATGTTCCAGGTCTCACCTGGTTGCCTGAAAGTCACCGTGATGCTCCTCTATTTAACTGCTTTACTCACAGCCAAAATTGACTGGTTGTTTGGTCTCTGCCCTTTCTTTTTGATGTGTTCTGCTTTTTGTTTTTTGGGTGTTTTGTTTTGTTTTGTTTGAGATGGAGTCTTCCTCTGTGGCCCAGGCTGGAGTGCAGTGGCACGATCCTGGCTCACCGCAACCTCCACCTCCCAGGTTCAAGTGATTCTTCTGCCTCACCCTCCCGAGTAGTTAGGATTAGAGACAAGTGCCACTGTGCCCAGCTAATTTTTTATTTTTTTTTTTTTTTTTTGAGGCGGAGTCTCGCTCTATCACCCAGGCTGGAGTGCAGCGGCCCGATCTCAGCTCACTGCAAGCTCCGCCTCCCGGGTTCATGTCATTCTCGTGCCTCAGCCTCCCAAGTAGCTGGGACTACAGGCACCCGCCACCTTGCCAGGCTAGTTTTTTGTATTTTTTTTTAGTAGAGATGGGGTTTCACCATGTTGGCCAGGCTGGTCTGGAACTCCAAACCTTGAATGAGCCCAGCACAGATCCCAGGGAGGACACAGGCATTCTGACAGACAAACGATCCCACCATCCCCACCCTTCCCCTTGTTTGGATGGTGAGGGAAACACACAGAACTTCAGATTGTAAAGGCCAGGAGCCTCCCTTGGTTTCTAACCGCCACTGCTTCAAGTCCTGAGGTCCCTGAACTAATGTTCCATATTGTTCCAAATTGTGAGCTGGGCCACGCTGATTCTATCCAGAGGGCATCTACATTTCACCCAGAAGTACACCTGATTCATTTCCCAGACCTAGGGTCTCTGCTAAAATTTCACTTTGTCACTGACATCTTTCCTGATTTCTCAATTTTAAATTGCAGTAACTTTCCTGAGCAATCTCCATCCTACTTGTTCTCTTTATTTTTAACTGTAGAATTGTAACGGTCTCATATTCTGTACACTTCACTTACTCTCTGTAACATTTCCCTCCCTACTCTAGAAGGGAAGTTGCATGTTTTGCTCATTATTGGACCACAGTGTTCAGATGACTGCCTAGCACATAGTAAGAGATCAATAAATTAATTATGATAAAATTAATTATATTCAATATCACATGATATAAAATTAGATTATTATTACTAAACTGCATAGGAAAAAATGAAAACCACAGCAGCAATGCAGTCCATATATCAGTTTCTGTGACAGCATGGGAAAAAAAGCCATTTAAAAACATTAAAGGCTGAAATATAGAAAAATATCCTTGGGAAAATGTGGCTTCATGAAGCAATAGGAGTTTAGAAGAAAGAAATAGACTATTTTGGTTTTGAGTGTGAGAAAAGACTTCATGGTGAAACACAGAGGTATTTAAAACGTGGGTAGATTAAAAGAAGGGGTAGAGTACAATGTTCGATACAGAGAATAATATCAGGGCAAGAAATATGCAGGGTCAGGTCGACCTTCACTGAATTTAGAGGAATGGATGTTTCCAGAGAGAAGGATGGAGTACAATTGAGGCTGATGTGCTGAGAAGCATCCATCAATCCAAGGGAAAGGGTCAGACGAGGATGGAGCCTCCCTGTTCCTCTGTTGGATAAAGGCACACTGGGAGCACCGTATGAGACTTCTGCTACTGTAGTCTAGGGTGGGCAATGACTGCTGCAAACTCTAGGGACAGAGAAAGCAGGGAAAGGTGTCAGGGTCTCCAAACAACCAGGGCCACTTGCTTGGCCTCAAGTAACACTCAGAACTATTCACTGACATACATGAAAATTCTACGTTCACTGATGACATACAAGAGATTTTCTACCTTGAACCACTCGTGTGCTGGAACAATGAATAACAGATAAGTCAGATGCCGCATCCCTATAAATGTAATGACCCAAGAGGGCAGCAGCCTGTCTCTGTGGGAGGATAGGAGCCTTACTCCAACAAGCACAAATGAGCAAACACTGATGGCCCTATCACACTAGTCAACTTCCCTCCTAACGACCTCCAGAACCATCCTGCTAGCTCCCCCCAAGGCTTAAATTCTCCTGCCTTTGGCTTGAGGTAAGTTGAGTCCAAGGGCTCTTCCTATTACAGCGTTTTGACTCCTATTGCAACAGTCTTCAATAAACGTTTTCTTGACATTTCTTGAAAGTCTTGCTGAAATTTTTCTTTTACAAGAAAAGTATAGAGTTGTTTTTTCTGTATCTCTGTTTGTTCTGAACTCTGCTTACAAACAAAACCAGAAGGTAAGAGATGAGAAAAGTACTCGTTTCCTTTTCTGAAGTTCTGTATTTCTTCCTTTGCCACGAAAAGCCAAATAACTCATAAAAATAAAAACTAAGGGAAAGAGTTCATTCTAATATTTCCTGGCAGATCACCCTCCCAACCTCTCAGTGCTTTGTCCTCCTGGATGACAGTGAGAGTGATCCCCCTTCCTCTTTGCCCCAGCCCTCCACCCATGGCCACCCACTGACTCCTGCTGCCACCTGGAATTCCTCCAGCTCTGAACATCAACTATGAAGCTCCCCATCCCTGACTCACCCGCTGTCCTTCCAGCCTCTCTCGTAGCCGTCCCTCCTTCCCTGCGGATCAAATCAACAAGGCTCTTCTCCCCCGGGGCTGTGCATGGGAATCGCCAGGGAGCCTGAGGCCCAAGCTGCCCCCGGGACACCTGTCATCTGCTCCCATCTCCTGTCCTTGTGCACTGCACCGTCTTTGCCTCTCAGATTCTCTGAGTTTGGTATTTTTGATGTTTTTCAGACATCTTAGTGGGGTCTTGAATTCAAATGTCAAACCATGACAAGCTGAGTTAACATTTTGACTCCTATATCTTGGAATTGAGGGGGAATTCTGACTTCAGGAAATGCTTGATTTAAGGACTCAAAGCATGAGTCACATTGTTGTCTTCCCATTTATTTCTCTTGGACTTACTTTGGGCTCTCTCCGTAGTGACAGCCATGTGAATCATGGTCATCTCTCTGTGACCTTCGTAGCTGATCTCCTGGAGAAAATCCCTACTTCCTTCCCATTGTTCCAGCCAACGCCCAAGTCCCATGGCCGACTCTGAATCTGTCACCGAGGGCGGAGGTTGGCACCACACCTGGGTCCCATACTGCCCCTGCTCCCCAAGGAAGAATTTAAACTAAGAACAGTTGACAGGGGATCGGTGAGTCACTGGAAAAGTAAGGGAGGACAGAGTGGGTCTGTGTCCAACAAAGAAATGGCTCCAGGCTGGGCGTGGTGGCTCATGCCTGTAATCTCAGCACTTTGAGAGGCCGAAGTGGGCGGATCACTTGAGGTCAGGAGTTTGAGACCAGCCTGACCAACATAGTGAAACCCCATCTCTACTAAAAATACAAAATTTAGCCAAGCATGGTGGTGTGTGCCTGTAATCCCAGCTACTCGGGAGGCTGAGGCAAGAGAATCGCTTGAACTTGGGAGGCAGAGGTTGTAGTGAACCGAGATGGCTTGCCATTGCACTCCAGCCTGGGGGACAGAGCGGGATTCCCTCTCAACAACAACCACCACGAAAAAAAAAAGAAGAAGAAGAATTTGCTGGAATCACCTGGGGAAGGATGGAGACAATGCCTGGGTGTGACCTCAGCACAGACTGAGAGCCTGCTGGGGCTCTGGGCTGCCGAGTCCTGACCACAGTCTATGGAGGAGGCAAGGATGGGAGCATGGCCATGAGGCAGACAGAGCAGCATCCCAACAGATGGTTCCCAGTCCTGCAGCCAAGAATGGGAGGGAAGGAGAGCACAAGACTGGGTTGGAGCAGAGAAGGCCACCCCTCCAGCAACAGCAGCCATCAGTGACTCTGAGCCAGCTGGAGGGTCTCTGTTCTCCCTGAGCTCCCCAAATCGCTCTGGGTGCTGCATGCAAAACCACCGCCTGGTCCAGGCCACACATCTGCAGCAGGGCTGCTGCACCCACTCTCCCTCTTCCTGGACAGTGCCCAGGTTTCTGCAGGACACACTCATGACTCGTCCAGCACTGTTGTAAAGATTCTGGGCATCAGTTGGTCCTCAGTGGGCTGACAAAGTCCCCTTGCAGTTAAAAACCAAATCCTCACCACTACTGTGCCAGCCACTTTGCGGCAGGCCTTCCATGTACTGGGACCTCGTGTCTTTGGAGACAGCTATACCCCACTTGTCCATTCTGCTGAGGCCCACCAATGCCATCACTCAGAAGCCCTTCGCATCCATTGGGGCCACAGCAGGATACAGTCTGTAGCTGGCCCAGCAGGTGATCTCTCCAGGCCATGCCTGGGTCCCAGGTTCTGAGTTTCACGGGGAGGCCCTCACTACCGCCCATCACAACTCTCAGAGCCTCTGGACAAAGCACACTAGTCCTGGCTATGGGCTTCTGCACGTGTAGTCTTCCAGGGAAGGTAACTCCTTATGCCCTGGGTGGAGCAGGTGTTCTCTTTTCGTGGCATTTCTTCATTTCTCCTTTAGAACCACACCTATCATTGATTTAGATGGAGGCTCCCCCCTCAGGGTATCACAACACTGGGGTGGGTTAAGGGAGTCTCATTTAGTCCATCATCTCCAAGCCACCAGCCTCCTCAAGCAGCACGGTGGCCTCCTAAAGTCATGGTTATTAATGTCTCTGGATGTGCTACGGACACCCAAGGCACCAAGGTCCTTCCAAGGGCCATCACTTTTTTCATTCTCAACCCAATGGCCACCATCACCTCATCACAGTTGGGCTAGACCCACTGTGGTGCCCACCTTGGTGATCACAGAAGAGTTAGCTTCTTTTTCTCTTAGAGATAACATCATTTACATGTTCTCCAATAATGAGACCTCCCCACACCATCACAGGACATCCACCATCTCAACATCAAACATTTACTGAACAGCAGATTGTGGATGGATAGTAAACTATGATCTTCTGAGGACTGACACCCCAGGCCCACTGGCACCCAGCAGGGCCACGAGGCTTTTGCTAGACCAAACCTCTCCATTTGACAGGCAACTTCTGGCAAAAGCTCCCGTTTTTACCGGGTTTAAAGGTTAGCTAATATTTCCCACTTATTCCTCCTGGCAGGAAGTAGGGATTATTGCTCCAGGACCCACTGAGGGTGCAGTCAGAGGCAGCAAATGAGGAGAAGAAGCCTTCAAATTAGAGACAACAACTACATCAGGCAAAGACCATATGGAAGTGCCATCACCAAACGTGGCCATGGGGGAGAAAGGCTCCAAGGAAAAGTGGGTGTGAGCTGACCCCATAATCTGTGTCAATATGGAAGCACTGGGAAGAAGCCCTGAGTGACAAGATGTCAGTGTTCTCCATGATTGGCCTTGTGTGGTATCTCATGTACACATGGCTTGTAGGGTAGCTGTTAAACCCAGGCCTTGCAGCCTAGAGAGCTGCTGGGAACAGGACAGCCCTATTCAGAATTTGTACCCCAGGCTGGAAAACTGGGAATTCCAGTTTGGATGGTCTCGATCTCTTGACCTCATGATCCACCCGCCTCACCCTCCCAAAGTGTTGGGATTACAGGTGTGAGCCACCGCGCCTGGCCAGTGTCATTCTCAGTGTAACCAAGAACTATGGCATTTTATTCACAATAAAGACGTGCTAAAGTTATGTGAACTACATGAGCTCCTCCAACCCCAAGTCAAAATCGTAGAATCCATGCTAGGCTTTTACTCACATCTCTTCGTTCTGCTACTGATGGTCACATAATGAAGTGACAAACTAAACTGTTATTTACACAGTATAGAATATTAGCAGTCACACCTGCCACAGACAGCTCACCACCATTATACATTATACATCTCCAGTGAGTCCTGCCCTTGGGTGTTAGATCTAAACAAGACCAAGACAGGAACAAGCTCAGCCCTCTGCCTAGGCCGCCATGAGCAGGTGGTGAGCGTGTGAACACTGGACTCGAATTGGAAAGACCTCAGAGGCCATTTAAAATGACACACTGCATGGCTGACACGTGTGTGCCAAGAACAGAGCTAAGAACTTCAACGCCCTTACCGTTTTTATTCCTCAGACAATCCTGTGAGGTAGGTGCTATTGTTATATAATAACTGTTACCCTTATTCCTCTTTAGAAAATGTGGAAACTGAGGCACAGAGAAGTTATGCCACTTGCTCAGTATCTCAGAGTCAGCACACGGGCGACATAGGATGCCCCCAGAGCTGTGCTCTTGCAATTGGTGTCCAGCAGCCTCTGAACAAGTGAGGAAGGTTCATCCAATAGTGCAAAACTGGGCTGTAGGTGCCCACAAGGAGGAGCCAGAGGTGCTCATGGTCATGAAGGCCCCTATCTCTCCATCTCCCATCTGCTTGCCTGTTACCAGCAATAAATATGGTCATGTCTAAGCATCATTTGTCCCCTGGAATATCCTGGAATACAAAACCTCTATTATACAACCAGATTCTGTTGCTATCTTATTTTCTTCCAGGCCAATTCCCTTGCACCCTACTTTCTTAACACAGTTAAGTTAATTCCTATGTTAAATAATTAACTCATCCATCAGGGGAGTACATGCCTTCTAAGAGTGAATGTCCATATTATTGGTGGAAATCCTCTTTTTGTCCTGGCCCTGAGTAACCTGGACAAGTAGACCTTTCTACCCTGAGGTCCAGCTCCTCAGGGTAGAAAGTGCAGCATCGACATCTCTATGAAAATGACCAGGACAATAGAAACAAAAAGGTAAGAAAAACAAGTAAAGAAAAAAATAAGGCAAAGAAAAGGGGGGACTATATGGCCCAAATACATTGAGTTTACTGTGAAAACTCATTTTTAGATAGAGAGAAAATAAAGCACAAGGTAAAGAGACTGAATTGTTCGTTTCCAGGTTTTCAAATGGAATCTTGCCCTGATCTGGGTCTCAATTAACAAAGCACAAGGACAGCTGAGCCTGTAGCAGGTGTCGCTGAGGATACAGGTCTCAGAGTGATGCCCAGTGGCAACAGGTGGGTCTGCAACTGCAGGTGCCCCTCACCTGGTGACCTTGAGGAAGAGGGAGCAGCATATTGGGCACAGTACTGGGTTTCGGGGTACAGGAAATCAGATCAGAGCAGCCCAGAGGAGGACTGTGTCTGCTCATGGAAAACATACCTCGCAGATTCTATTAGAGCAGAATAAAGAGATCATAACTGGCCACCTGTTGGCCATTTAAGATCTGGTTCTTCCTTTCATGCTTTCTGTCATTTCTATCACACAGTCCCCTCTCCCTGCACACAGGCACTCAGACTCAGAGACATGCACATGCACACGTACAACACATACATCCCCAGTTTCCACCTCCCAACACACTCCCCTCACTACATGTGCATACATACATGTAAACATACAAGCATACGCACAGGTGCACACACACCCTGAAGTGCAGACTCCAAACTCTAATAGATCTGGTTTAGCCTCTGAGGCCGAAGCTGCTCAGACTGACATGCACAGGCCGTAAAACCAAATTTTTGCACCCAAGACCCCTTGGAGAGAGTCTATGGCCCCCAATTAGAGTCGAAAGACAGAGGCCATGATAGGTGAAGTCATTCACTAATGATCCCACAGTTAGTTGACTACACCACTGAGACCACAGCTCCCAACAGACAGCACATTGGCCTGCTGTCTTACACGAAGCCCATAATGCAGTTTTCATTCCTGCAAAGGGGACACCTACATCTGGGTCCTCTGTCCCAGGTTGCTCCAAGGCTAGGACCTGGTGCACTTTCTCCAAGAGGCTCCAGAGAAGGACAAGGGTCCTCAGGGCGGTGAGCCTCCTATAGGTCAATGTCTCTCAAGGGACCGAAGGAGTTTGAGGACCAAGGGGAGTGAAAAGACCCCAGTTCTGTGCTATCTGGAGGAAGCAGCATCCCAGGGCAATGAGCCAGCCCAAACCTGTGTGGCTGTGGGATAGCGGCATCCTTTGGGTTGATAGTTCAGACCTTTGACGGTTCTCCAATCCAGGGCTGCACTGAAACACCTGCTCTTCATGTTCATGAAGGCCCCTATCACTCTTCCTGTCTCCCATCTGCTTGAGTGTTACCAGTAATAAACACACTTCTAAGCATTATTCGTTCCCTGGAATATCCTGGAATACAAAACCTCTATTATAAAACCAGATTCTGTTGCTAGCTTAAGTGTTTTCTTTCAGGCCAATTTCCTTGCCCTCTACTTTTTAGCACAGTTAAATTAATTTTTATGTTAAATAATTAAATCATCGATCGGGGGTACATGCCTTCTAAGAGTGAATGTCCATATTATGGATGCAAATCCTGTTTTTATCCCAGCCCTGAGTATAGGAGAGGCAAGATTAGAGTCAGAATAAAGGACAAGAAAAACAGTTTTTCAGGTTTTATTTTAAATGACAGCAGGTTTGAAGTCAAGAGGACAATAGATAATGGGCACCTTGCTACAGTTAAAGAAACGAAGGAACGGGAAAGGCATTTTATCTAAATAATTATTTATAAACACATTAGGAAACTAAAAATATTTTCCATAATGTCAGTGGAGTTTTCTCATCTTCCTTTCTTTCTTGCTTGCTTGCTTGCTTTCTTTCTTTCTTTCTTTCTTTCTTTCTTTCTTTCTTTCTTTCTTTTTTTTTTTGACTTTCTTGCTGGCCGGATCTCTCCGCCTCTTTACGCCATTCTCCTTCTGGGACTACAGGCGCCCGCTTTTTCGGGGTTTTCACCGTGTTAGCCAGGATTCTTCTCCTTTGTGATCTTTTACAGGCTTGAGCCACCGCGCCCGGCCTCTCTCTCCTTTCTTCTCCCTCCTTCCTTCTTCCTTCCTTCCTTCCTTCCTTCTTTTCCCTTCCTTCCTTCCTCCTTCCTTCCTTCCTTCCTTCCTTCCTTCCTTCCTTCCTTCCTTCCTTCCTTCCTTCCTTTTTTTCTTTTTGACAGAGTCTTGCTCTGTTGCCCAGGCTGGAGTGCTGTGGTGCAATCTCAGCTCACTGCAACCTCTGCCTTCCAGGTTCAAGTGATTCTCGTGTCTCAGCCTCCAGAGTAGCTGGGACTATAGGCACCTGCTGCCACATCCAGCTAATTTTTGTATTTTTAGTAGAGACGGAGATTTATCATGTTGGCAAGGCTGTTCTCAACCTCCTAACTTCAAATCATCTGCCCACCTTGGCCTCCCAAAGTGTTGGGATTACAGGCATGAGCCACTGCGCCCAGCCCAGGGGAGTTCTCTAGAAATACTTCTGCCAGAAATAATAAGAAACTTGATTGGCAACAGAGTTGTGTCCAAGGCTGAGCAATGGGCTGCCGACGGGGGCCTGGTCCTGGGAAGATGGGCCACTGGGCATCTTCTGGCTTGGCCAGTGCTCAGCTCGGCTGTCTGAGCATACCACAGGGCCTGGACAGTGGTTTTTAAACCACCCATTTCTCTTTCCAGATTTTCTGCTCACCCAGTTAATTTCGGGGTCAGAGAAGGATGAAGAGAGACTGAAGATATCAATTTCTACAATTAATAAGGACTCTGGGTGATCAAACACATGACAGAATTCATGGAGAAAGGTTAGAACCGGAATAAAAATGTTCCAAATTGTTTCTTCAGTCATTTCTAGAGATTCAGAGAGACAATGCCAGAGAGATGTAGGCTAGGAAGCAATCATGGAATGCTATCTGCAAACTCAGCAATGTCCAGTGAGAAACAGAGCAGCAGTACAAATACAGATGGTTTAAAACCTGGTGCGAAATGGCCACCAGGGTAAAACAAGGGCCATGAAAGCTGGAATCACCGATACAGGAAATTAGTCCCTCCCAGTCTCCCTGTTAATTCACGAATTCAAATTGATATTATAGATATTACAGATCTGATTGAGATCCTCTCATTTTCATAAGGTAGAATAAGTGGGAGATACACTCTATTAGTTTCTCTGCAAAGAAAGAAAAACTGGATTAACTCTCTACTCCACTGGGACCCAGGTCTGACCCCAGAGAGTCATCCAGAGAGTACCAGGGACCATCTTCGGAAAACAAGAGGCATTTGATCCCCACATTTATTGAATGAAAGCACTGTTGTTTTTCCTGTCTGAATATATAAAAGTAAATACTCAAGCAGATGGGAAACAGGACAGGATAGTAGTGTCCTTATCATCATTAACAGGTTGGATCAAGAAGAGGCATTAAGCACACAGACTCACTCTGTGATGAAAGCCGGGAGAAAGAGGAGCATCAAAGGGATCTTGAGGGCGAAGGCAGCCCCTTCCCCTCCCAATCACATGCCACCTCCTCTCACTGCGGCTTCTGTCTCAGGCCTTCTCCCAGCAGAGCTATAAATCCAGGCTCACTCCTCACTCTCCACACATCCACACCTGCTCTCCCTCCTCCAGGTGACCCCAGCCATGAGGACCCTCGCCATCCTTGCTGCCATTCTCCTGGTGGCCCTGCAGGTCCAGGCTGAGTCACTCCAGGAAAGAGCTGATGACGCTGCAACCCAGGAGCAGCCTGGGGAAGACGACCAGGACTTTGCTGTCTCCTTTGAAGAAAATGGACTCTCTACTCTTAGAGCCTCAGGTAGGAGACATCAATCTTGCAGATCTGCAAAATCTAGAACAAAGGATTGGAGACAGGCTCTGGCGTCAAGTGTGGAAAAGTCTACCTCCCTTGAGTGACTTTACTTAATCTTCCTGGACCTTGATTTTCTCATCTCTGAATTAATCAGTGAGAACCGAACACATCTAAAAGATTTTCTTTCTTCTAAGACTGTTAGTTTCAAGATATTTCTGTGAAATTTGCTACTGTTAAGATAGAAAGAGCTACACTGACTAGTTATTTGCAGGTCTGAATGGGTAGACTTGGTTATGGAGAGAATATTTTACTTTGTCCATTGGTAAAGCTTTTAGAACCTAGAGAGGAACCTATGGGTGTGTTTCAATGTAGGCTAATAGACTTGATTAAATCTTTCTACGATACATACTTAGATCCAAACATCATATTGTGTCTCATACATATACACAATTATTATTTGTCAATTAAAATAAGTACATAAGTAAAATGTTAAAAAAAAAAAAAAAAAAGGGAGAGAGAATGAAGAATTTGAATTTGGAAGGTCTTCAAAGACTCCTTGAGCACCAAAGTACTTGAGTCCATGACATGAGCATGCACAATGCAGCATCTCAGAAACTGATGCAGGTGCATTAGGGAGCCTTGTTAGGACATGGAGATCATACATGGAGGTCAAGATTAGGGGTATGGATTAGGCAGAATGAAGAGTAGGTAACCCTGAGGTTGAGAGGTATATTGTTTAACCAGGGAACAGGTAATAAACATGTCCTGGATGGACTCAGATGGGGAAAGAGCTATGATCTTGCATGACTAACACATAGCTAGTACGATTTCTTGTCATTTACGACAAAGACATGAATTTTCTCCATCCTAACATGACGGATACAGTGTCTCTTGTAAAGACTATCTCAGTTAGTCTGGCTCTGCCTGTCCTTTTCCCCACCTCCCTCACTGTTCCTGATCCTCTCTTCTTTCCACAGGTTCTCAGGCGAGAACCACCTGCTATTGCCGACACGGCAAATGTTTTTGGCGTGAATCCTCTGCCGGGTGGTGCAACATCGGTGGCCACATCTACAGACTCTGCTGTCGCTGAGCTTCCTAGATAGAAACCAAAGCAGTGCAAGATTCAATCCAAGGTCCTGAAGAAAGAAAAACATTTCACCCTGTATACCTTGTGTCTTTCTAAATTTTTCTCTCCAAAATAAAGTTCAAGCATTAAATTTAGTGTGTTTGATTTTTTAAATTTTCTTTTCTTTTTCCTTTTTTTCCCTTTTGCTTTTTTATATGGTGGATTATATGGTTCCTTTCTATAGAGAATTCTGATCTACATTAAGTTAACTGGTCTTTGCATTCCAATGATTCCAATAATGCACAATTTGAGCATCATAGAGCAATAACAAAATAGCAAAAATGAATATAATTGGGTTTGTTGTCGTTGTTGTTTCAGACAGTGTCTTACCTAACCACCCAAGCTGGAATACAATGGTGCAATCTCTCCTTAATGCAGCCTTAACCTCCTGTGCTCAAATGATCCTCCCACCTCAGCCTCTTGAGTAGCTGGGACTACAGGCATGTGCCACCACACCCTGCTAATGTTTTGTACTTTTTGAAGAGACAGGGTTTCACCATGTTGCCCAGATTGGTCTCGAACTCCTGAGCTTAAGTGATCTGCCCTCCTCAGCCTCCCAAAGTGCTAGGATTTCATACTTGAGCCACCATGCCTGACAGGATATAAGTGTTAATTGGAATAGTTTGAAACTTAAAAGTTCAATGCATTCCTAATGATTCTCAAACCATAGAACTTTACAATGAGAGGCAAAAAGTGGTTGTTGGCTCAAAGGAAAGATAGATCTGATGTGCTATGTTCACTTGTCCTTTAATTTTAAAAAGTGGGAAAGCATTGCTATACATAATTTTTGAAATTTTAAGCAGATGTGTTAAATACATATGCTATGCATTAAGCTTTATTTCACTCTGTTTTGGTAAGTGATATATAACTGTATCAACAAGATAGAATAAAATAAAGTTTAACAAGGAAAAAGTTAAAACTGTGCAAAAAAACAGGAAAGACTGACGAGCATCAGTGATTCAATTAATAACCAGATAGAAGAAGAGCTCAGAAGCTGGTGACCATAGAGGATGAGGCCCAATAACCAGTGAGACAAATGGTCCTTTACTGGTCCCCAAAAGCTTAATTAGACCAATGTTTAATGAAGGAGTAGGTCTCAATTCTCCATCCCTTCAAGCATATGAATTCTACTCATTATAATAAAGCTATACTCATTTTAATAAAATGCTAGTGAGAAAATATATGTTAATATGTTTTTAATGATGCCAATGAACCAAGTCAATAATCCTAATGATAAGACAATTGGCCATACACTTACGGCTGTGCAAAAACTTAAGAACAACATATTTGTGAGAAAGGCAAGTTTCTAGAATTAAAATTTATATAAAAGACAGGGACTGAACAGTGCCATGATATGACAAAACAAAACACAAACAAACATTTTTATTACAACAACAACAAAAAGTATCAGCCTGATAAGTAGTCTGACTTCGATTCACCTTAGACACATACAAATCACTGTTTCCTGATCAAGGGTCAGCTATTTGACCCTAGACTTGCAACCTCGTTTAGTAATCTGGGGTCTCGGAAGATCAAGAAAATCATAGGAAGGAGTAAAATCAAAACAAATAAGAAAAGATATCAAATCCATGATATGGGCCCTTCTATATCACTTTTGGTATAATGAATGAATAAGTTTGGGATCATCGTTCAGGAATATGTTTCTCTATTCTTTAAGGTGTTAGATGTGTTTAAAAACAACCAGGCATACTAAATGTATGACATCAATGTAGATGAAGGGAATTTAAATAATCACCTTTGTATCAGTATTTAATACTCAAGAACTGGTTTAAACTTAGTGGAAACAGTGATGAGATTTTCCTCTGTGCACAAGAGTCCTTCCAATATTAAAGAACCTACCAAGCTAGTGCAGGCTGGTGCTGCCTTTCCTCATCTGATGGTCCTTAGTGAGAGCTCTCCACTTTACTGGGAGATAGGTGGTCGGGGCTGGTTCTCTGCCTCAGCAACCCTTCTGAGCAGGACTCTCTTCCACTCTTGCTGTCACACCTGGTCCTGGAACTGGAGGGCCAGCAGGAGAGCAAGATAGAGGAGGGCGAGTATTCTCATGCACCACCCAAGAGGCGAGGCTCTCTGGCAGCAGGAACCACAACGGGTAGTGGAGAGACCTCAGATGCTGAATACAAGGACATCTTTTGGGAAGATAAAGTCACTCTACAAAGTCCATAAACTTAGGCCAGGTTGGCCTACAGGTGAAAGGGAAGGATGTTCCAGGTCTCACCTGGTTGCCTAAAAGTCACCGTGATGCTCCTCTATTTAACTGCTTTACTCACAGCCAAAATTGACTGGTTGTTTGGTCTCTGCCCTTTCTTTTTGATGTGTTCTGCTTTTTGTTTTTTGGGTGTTTTGTTTTGTTTTGTTTTGGTTGAGATGGAGTCTTCCTCTGTCGCCCAGGCTGGAGTGCAGTGGCACGATCTTGGATCACCGCAACTTCCACCTCCCAGGTTCAAGTGATTCTTCTGTCTCACCCTCCCGAGTAGCTAGGATTACAGGCAAGTGCCAATGTGCCCAGTTCATTTTCATATTTTTATTAGAGATGAGGTTTCACCATATTGGCCAGGCTGGTGTCGAACTCCTAACCTTGAATGATGTCCCCACCTCAGCCTCCCAAACTCCTGGGATTACAGGCACGAGTCACTGTGCTGGGCCAATGGGTTCTGTTTTTATAAGAATCTTGAATAGTATCTCCTGTTCCTATTCAGCCTTTATGTAAACACCAGCTACAAAGTGGGGGTTTGTTAGAGGCTCCGCTGCTCCATTCAGAGCAGCTACAGTATAAACAACTCTAGGTTTTACAGGCAGATCTCTTCAATGTCCCATTTTCTCTTGAAGCTAAGACTCTTGTCTTATATTAGCACAGTGATCAGGGGATATGAATAACTTCCAAGGAGTAGGACTCCAAGGTCATGGGGAAGAATACCCTACTCTCTGCTCTGAGTAAAACTTACAGTAAGAAACAAAATAAATGTTTCCTCGGGCCCAAAGCTATTACATTGAGCATCAAGTCTCTGGTCAGGAGAGCAGGTTATGCAAAAACCAAGATAAACAGAAGATGTTCTTCACCCTTCCTTCAGGCAATGGGAGGCTTATTCTAACTGTTAATGGAAATTCTTGGCTCAGCATGGACCTAAACAAAAAGGTCTGATAAAAGGCACGTCACTCTCATTTCAACTGTGTCCTGCATGTATCTCCTCGTCTTTTCATCCCACACATCCTCATTCTCATGTCCCAACCCCAGTCAGTCTAACTGCAGATCTTCCTGTTCTCTGCTGCAGAAAATTCAGGTGACCACACAAATCAAGCGTCTACCTAAACTCTATGTTTTGGTCAGGGATCTCCAGAGAAACAGAACCAAAATAATGTGTATGTATAGAGAGATTGTTTTCAAGGAAATGCCTCATGTGACTAAGGAGCTAGCAAATCAAAAATCTCCAGGATAGGCCATCATACTGGAGGCCCAGGGAAGAGTCAAACTTGCAGTTCAAGTCTGGAGCCTGTCTGCTGGCAGAATTCTCTCTTGCCCAGGGAAGGTCAACCTTTTCCCTTTTCAAGCCTTCAGCGGATTGGATAAGGACCACCGACATGAAACAAGACAATCTACTTCACGGAAAGTCCACCAACTTAAATCTTAATCACATCCAATAAGACACCCTTACATAAATACCCAGAATCATGTATGACCAAATATCTGGTCCACTGCAAACCAACCAAGTTGACACATAAAATTAACCATCACACTGGTCCTTCAGTTTTACTGAGCAATCTTCTAAGTCTCTGTATTTCACTCTCGTTCCAGTTCTTTAGAAGGACTTCAACAATATCCTAGTTCTATCATATTCTATATCATGTTTTTCATAGATTAAATGCTTGAAACTTTTTTTTTTTTTTTTTTGGAAGACAGAGTCTCACTCTGTTACCCAGGCTGGAGTACAGTGATGTGATCTCAGCCAACTCCAACCTCTGCCTCTCAGGTTTAAGCGATTCTCATGCCTCAGCCTCCCAAGTAGCTGGGACTACAGGCATATGCAACCACGCCCAGCTAATTTTTTATACTTGTAGCAGTAACAGGGCTTCACCATGTTGTGAGGCTGATATCAAATTCCCAATCTCAGGTGAGCCATCCACCTTAGTCTCCCAAACTGCTGGGATTACAGGTTTGAGCCCCCACACCCAGCCTTGCTTCTGAAACTTTTGATGCATCTTACATCTATGTGTAAAAGTAATCTGATAGTGGTTTTGCTTGTATTTATTTTGATAAACTTATATAATTATGTAATTGGTATTACTATAATTTGAGTATGTCCTCCAAAAGTTCATGTTGAAACTGAATTCTCAATATAACACTATTAAAACGTGGGGTCTTTAAGAGGTGCTGGGGTTTTGAGGGCTCTTTGCCCCCGAATGGATTAATCCATTCAGAAATTAACATGTTAGTAGATTGTCACAAGAGTGAGTCTGCTGTGAGTCTGTTGTAAAAGCCAGATCCTCTCAGTGTTTCCCGACTCACCATGTGATGCCCTGTACCACTGAGGACTGCAGAGATTCCTTATCAGCAAGAAGGCCCTCACCAGATGCAGCCTCTAAACCTCAGACTTACCAGCCTTCAGAGTTGTAAGAACAAAGTGTATTTTCTTTATAAGTTACCCAGTCTTAGGTATTCAGTTATGGAAACTATATATATATATATATATGACAGCTACCATCTTAGGATCAAGGAAATATGGCAATATTGGTTAATATCCAGTCATTGCCGCCATTGTGTTAGGCATCACACCAATTCCTTTCCCTACTACACATGAGGTAGGAAAGAGACAATTATCTAGATTTGAGAGGTGAAGAAATGGAGCCCTGGTACATGGAAACCCATCCTTTAGTCTTCGGTACACCTGATGTTACATAAGAAACAATAGTAAACAGAAAATGAAGACCTCCCCCGATGGACAAAGGAGCCAGTGACCAACCCTAAGAACACGGCAATGTTCAATAATTCTAAACAGCAGTTTTTAGGAAACTCAGCAAACTTTGTGATGACACAGAAAAGTAATTCAGAAATGTATCAGAAAAATTTAGCAAGGAGATCAATATAGTTGTCTAAAAATCAAACAGAAACCCTGGAACTGAGAAATAAACTCCCTGGCAGAAAACTATCAGACTCTCAATAACAGAATTGATCAAGTAAAAAAAAATCAGTAAGCTCAATGCAGATTATTTGAAATACAAAGTAAGAGCAGAAAAAAGGGAAAAAGAATGAAGAATACCAATTAAATATAGAAAGTACCTCAAAAGAGCAAATCTAAAAGTCATTGACCTTCATAAGGGAACTGAGAGAGGGCAACAGCTACCAAACTTAAATAAATAATAATAGAAAACTTTCCAAATATAGAGAAGGATATAAATATCTAGGTACACAAAGGTCAAAGATCATCAAACAGATTCAACACAAAGAAGACTATCATAAGGTATAGTCATTAAACTCTCAAAGGACATAGAGAGGATTCTAAAAGCAGCAAGAAGAAACAAGCAAATTACACGTAAAGGGGCTCCAATTCATCTGGCTACAAACTTCTCAGTGGAAATCCTACAGACCAACAAGGAGAGGGATGATATGCTCAAAGTGCTGGGGGGCAGGTTGAGGGAAAATCTTCCCACCAAGAATACTGTACCCAGCAAAGCTATCTTTCATATATTGACTAGAAATAAAGTTGTGCCTGACAAACAAAAACTAAGAAAATTCATTACCAGACCTGTTTGTCTTAATACAAAATTATAAAAGGAAATTCTTTAGTCTTTAAGAAAAGGGTGCCAACATGCCATAAGAAAACATCTGAAGGTATAAAACTAATTGGTAAAAGTAAGTACACAGACAATTTTAGAATATTCTAATACTATAATTGTGGTACATAGATCTCTCATATCTCTAGTATGAATACTTAAAGGCAAATCTATCGAAAATAGTAAAACAATTTGTTAAGAGATAGGCAATATAAAAAGACGTACATTGAGACCAAAAAAAGTCTAAATGTTGAAGGGGACAGAGTTAAAATATAGAGTTTTTTAGGTTTTTCTCTCTGTTAGTTTCTTCTACTTTCTTTGTGATCAAAGTTAAGTTGTCATTTGTTCAAAATAACTTCTTATAAACATTTTATAATCTTCATAGTAACCCCAGAGCAAAAACCTATAATGTATATACTTTTTTTTGGTTTTGAGACAGAGTCTCACTCTGTCATCCAGGCTGGAGTGCAGTGGCATGATCTCAGCTCACTGCAAGATCCAGCTCCCCAGTTCTGGCCCTTCTTCTGCCTCAGCCTCCCAAGTAGCTGGAACTACAGGTGTCCGCCACCACCCCTGGCTAACTTTTGTAGTTTTAGTAGAGACAAGTTATCACTGTGTTAAGCAGGATGGTTTCAATCTCCTGACCTCATGATCCATCCACCTCGGTATCCCAAAGTGCTGGGATTACAAGCGTGAACCACCATGCCCGGTCACGCATACACTTTTTTAAAAGCAAAGAATTGAAGAACTACCAGAGAAAATCATATACCCACTAAGGAGGAAAGCAATAAAAGAAGAAAGAAAAAGAAGAAATGAGTTACAAAACAACCAGAAAACAAGTAACAAAATGGCAATAGTAAGATTTTACCTATCAATAATAACATTAAATATAAATTAAATTCTTCAGTTTATAGACATACGTTGGGTGAATGGATTGAAAATCAAGATCCAACTATATGCTCCCTACAAGAAAATTACTTCATCTATAGAGACACATATAGATTGAAAGTGAAGGGATGAAAAAAGATATTCCAAGCAAATGGAAACCAAAAGACAGCAAATGTAGCCATATTTCTATCAGACAAAATAGAATTCGAGACAAAAATTACAAAAAGAAGCAAACAATGTCATTACATAATGATATAGTGGTCAATTTAGCAAAAGGTTATAAAAATTTAAAGAGCTTTCAAATGCAAATATTAATGGATCTAAAGAGATAAGCTGCAATACAATAACAGTAGAAAACTCCAACAACTCACTTTCAGTAAAGAACTGATCATTTCAACAGAAAATTAACAAAACCAAACATCAGAGTTAAACTACACTCTAGCCCAAATGGACCTAACTGACATTGACAGAATATTTCATCCAACTGATGCAGACTATATTCTTCTCATCAGCACATGGAACATTCTCCAGAACACATCGTATGTTAGTCCACAAAACAACTCTCAACAAATTTTTGAGCCAAAACTCTATCAAGTATATCAAAATTATATCAAGTATTCTGACCACAGTGGAATACAATTTGCAATCAATGATAAGAGGAATTTTGGTAACTGTACAGACACATGGAATTAAACAACAGGTTCCTGAATGACCAATGGGTCAATAAAAGATGAGAAGGAAATTCAAAGATTGCTTGAAACAAATGAAATTAGAAACAGAACATAACAAAACCTATATTCAAGCCATAACTACTCTTAGGTGGTCACTGGTAAAATGACACAAAGAGTTTGATAGGGACAGAGAGATTGCAGACTTCAAAGAAAGGGACAGCATTTCAAGTGGGTTTTCACCATTCTTGACCAAAACATCTCAAGGGCCAGACACTGCTGTGACCACCAACACCAATCATAAATGCCCAGAGCCCAGGAGAAGGGAGCAGGTGTTTCCCACGTCCACCCCATGAGATTCTGAGGAGGTCTCAGCCCCAGAATGAGGCTCTGTCTGTCTGAAGAGGCAGTTCAGGTGTCCAGGCACCTCACTGAAACACTGCATGGCTGGGGAACCCAACACAGATCCCAGGGAGGACACAGGCATTCTGACAGACAAATGATCCCACCCTTCCCCTTGTTTAGATGGTGAAGGAAACACACAGAACTTCAGATTGTGAAGGCCAGGAGCCTCCCTTGGTTTCTAGTAACCGCCCCTACTTCAAAGTCCTGAGGTCCCTGAACTAACGTTCCATATTGTTCCGAATTGTGGGCTGGGCCACGCTGACTCCACCCAGAGGGCATCTGCATTTCACCCAGAAGTACACCTGGCTCATTTCCCAGACCTGGGGTCTCTCCTAAAATTTCACTTTGTCACTGACATCTTTCCTGATTTCTCAATTTTAAATTGCAGCAACTTTCCTGAGCAATCTCCATCCCACTTGTTCTCTTTGTTTTTAACCGTAGAATTGTAACGGTCTCAAATTCTGTATATTCACTTACTCTCTGTAACATTTCCCTCTCTACTCTAGAAGGGAAGTTACATGTTTTGCTCATTACTGGCCCACAGTGTTCAGATGACTGCCTAGCACATAGTAAGAGATCAATAAATTAATTACGATAAAATTAATTATATTCAAAATCACATAATGACATAAAATTAGGTGATTATTACCAAACTGCATAGGAGAAAATGAAAACTACAGCAGCAATGAAGTCCACATATCAAGTTCCTCTGACAGCATGGGGGGGAAAAAAGCCAGTTAAAAACATTGAAGGCTGAAATATAGAAAAAATATCCTTGGAAAAATGTGGCTTCATGAAGCAATAGGAGTTTAGAAGAAAGAAATAGACTATTTTCGTTTTGAGTGCAGGAAAAGACTTCATGGTGAAACACAGAGGTATTTAAAACATGGGTAGATTAAAAGAAGGGGTAGAGTACAATGTTCGGCGGAGAGAATAATATCAGGGCAAGAAATACGCAAGGTCAGGTCGACCTTCACTGAATTTAGAGGAATAGATGTTGCCAGAGAGAAGGATGAAGTCGAATTCAGGCTGATGTGCTGACAAGCATCCATCAATCCAAGGGAAAGGGTCAGACGAGGATGGAGCATCCCTGCTCCTCTGTGTGGATGAAGGCACACTGGGAGCACGACATGTGGCTTCCGCTACTGCAGTCTAGGGTGAGCAATGACAGCTGCAAACTCTAGGGACAGAGAATTCAGGGACAGGTGTGAGGGTCTCCGAAGAACCAGGGCCACTTGCTTGGCCTCAAGTAACACCCAGAACTGTTCACTGGGATGCACGAACATTCTACGTTCACTGATGACATACAAGAGATTTTCTACCTTGAACCACTCGTGTGCTGGAACAATGAATAACGAATAAGTCAGATGCCTCATCCCTATAAATGTAATTACCCAAGAGGGCAGCAGCCCTGTCTCTGTGGGAGGATGGGAGCCTTACTCCAACAAGCACAACTGAGCAAACACAGATGGCCTAACCACACTAGCCAACTTCCCTCCTAATGACCTCCAGAAATATCCTGCTAGCTCCCCCCAAGGCTTAAATTCTCCTGCCTTTGGTTTGAGGTAAGTTGAGTCCAAGGGCTCTTCCTATTACTGCGTTTTGACTCCTATTGCAACAGTCTTCAATAAATGTTTCCTTGACATTTCTTGAAAGTCTTGCTGAAATTTTTCTTTTACAAGAAAAGTATAGAGTTGTTTTTTCTGTATCTCTGTTTGTTCTGAACTCTGCTCACAAACAAAACCAGAAGGTAAGAGATGAGAAAAGTACTCGTTTCCTTTTCTGAAGTTCTGTATTTCTTCCTTTGCCACTAAAAGCTGAATAACTCATAAAAATAAAAACTAAGGGACAGAGTTTCTCTAATATTTCCTGGCTGATCACCCTCCCAACCTCTCAGCGCTTTGTCCTCCTGGATGACAGTGACCCCCCTTCCTCTTTGCCCCAGCCCTCCACCCATGGCCACCCACTAACTGCTGCCACCACCTGGAATTCCTCCATTTCTGAACATCAACTATGAAGGTCCCCATCCCTGACTCACCCACTGTCCTTCCAGCCTCTCTCGTAGCCGTCCCTCCTTCCCTGCTGATCAACATCAACAAGGCTCTTCTCACCTGGGGCGGTGCATGGGAATCGCCACGGAGCCCAATGCCCAAGCTGTCCCCGGGACACCTGTCATCTGCTCTCATCTCCTGTCCTTGTACACTGCACCATCTTTGCCTCTCAGGTTCTCTGAGTTTGGTATTTTTGATGTTTTTCAGACATCTTAGTGGGGTCTTGAATTCAAACGTCAAACCATGACAAGCTGAGTTAACATTTTGACTCCTATATCTTGGAATTGAGGGGGAATTCTGGCTTCAGGAAATACTTGATTTAAGGACTCAAAGCATGAGTCACATTGTTGTCTTCCCATTTATTTCTCTTGATCTTACTTTGGGCTCTCTCCGCAGGTGACAGCCATGTGAATCATGGTCATCTCTCTGTGACCTTCGTAGCTGATCTCCTGGAGAAAATCCCTACTTCCTTCCCATTGTTCCAGACAACACCCAAGTCCCATGGCCGACTCTGAATCTGTCACTTGGGGCAGAGGTTGGCACCACACCTGGGTCCCATACTGTCCCTGCTCCCCAAGGAAGAATTTAAACTAAGAACAGTTGACAGGGGATCAGTGAGTCACTGGAAAAAGTCCACAATCCCATTCCTCCACCATGATAGTCTCTGGGTTACACTTTGAAAACAAAATGAGAAGATCCATCAATATTTTAGAGAAGCAAAAGTTTACATGCAAAAAGTGCTCAAGTCCAACTTCTCTCCATGACAAGGAGAACTTCTCTCCCTGTTCACCTGCTGCTTTGTAAAAAGCCACCACAAAATTTAGAGGATTGAAACAGTATGACAGGTCCTCACTCACACATTTGCAATTGGAGCCTGGCTCCCTCCAGGTGCATCAGAGAAGAGATTCTGCTGGGAAAGACCTCAGGGCTGAGACACTCCTGCACAGAGGCAGGCAGTGCTGGCTTAGCTGGGAGCTCCGGAAAGACTGAGAGAAGGGACTGTGTGACGTGCTGGGGTCGGATCATGCTGGCTCATGAGAGAGGAGTTTTTGTGAAATAATTGTTAAATCATCCATAGCTGGGAGAAATTTAAGAACAGAGATTTTAAAACACTGCAAATCACAGTTTTTTCCCCCAAGAAAACAGGTTGTTTTGCATTCTCTAGCCAGTAGGTGGGCTCAGTTCCTCTCCCTGTGCAACGCTCAGGCTTCCTCCAAGCATGATGCCTGGGCTCCAAAGTCACCAGCGCTCTTAGTGTGTCAGGGCTGCTAGCAAAATAATGCCATAAACCAAGCTGCTTATAAAAACAGAAACGTTTTTCTCACGGACTGATACATCCAAATCAACGTGCCAGGAGATTTGGTGTCATGAGAACTGCCTTTCTGATTCATAGACGGCATCTTCTCACTGTATTCTCACCTAGTGAACCCTCTCACCAGAGAGGGCGCTCTCGGGGCATCTTCTGTAAGGGCGTTAGTGCTACTTATAAAGCCTGTGCCCTCCTGACCTTCTTACCTCCCAAAAGCTCCACCTCTTACACTATCAACTAATGATTTAAGATTTTAACGTATGATTTTCAGAAGGACAAAAACATTCAGGTTATAGCACCATCCAATAGAGAGGAAGTGAAAGATACCAGTTCATCAGGCCCGATCCCAGAAAAACAGCATGGCACTAAGTCAGGTGCATTCAGTTGGTCAAGATGTTACCCAGTGTCGATTGAACAGGAGACAAGTCACCTCCTTTTCTGTGTGAGGAGAGTCAATGATTTAGGGACACATTTTAAACAGCACAAGGGAGTTATTCCCTCACAGTTTTTTTGAAAATTGCTGCAGACACCAACGGCAGACACATACACAGCTTGTGAGGTGACTGGGAAAGGGGGACAAAGGGCAGGGACTCAGAGCTCCTGCCTGTCCCAGCTGGATCTGCAGGCCTGGGAGTCGCTGTGTGGCACAGGCAGCACCAGGACCCTCCCTTCAGGACGGTGGACAAAGGGCTGAGGGGAGGGACAGGGCGGTGCTCTCTGAGAAGCTGGGAGGTGGAGGTTCCTCAGAGCTCACCCCCACACAGTCTCCGCCTTGTCCCATGATAACACACATGCTATGTTCCACGACTGCTGTTCCCTACCAGGTCAAAACCATGTTCCAGGGCCCTGCCCAAGGTCCACACATTCTGTGTCTGCTGGGGCCACCAGACAGCCTCAGTTGTGTGCAAGTATCCTTGCTGCTCCTAGAGGCCTCTCTCCTCTCACACCCTCACCTGCACCCCCACCCACAGCTTCCCCAGAATATTTACTCCAGCCTGATGGTGTCAACGCTCTTATGGAGAGTCAGCTCCAACCTAGTGTAGGCTCTCTTCAATATTCTCTGGAAATTCAAATGCATGTGTCTGAGAGAACAGTTCCAACCATGTCTACACTGTAAGTCTACACTTGTAGAAATTCCTAGAAAAATCTCTTGGGGTGGGGGTCATGGATGGTCTCAACCTCAGACCACAGTGCCCCAACCCAAGGGGCTGTCAAGAAAAACCACAGCCTCACTAGAACCAGGGGACTCCAAGGAATCCCACCTTGATGGTGAGGTCACCACTAAACCAGCCTCTCCTTACTGCTACAGGGTAGGGACCTCGCCACCCCTATCTTTCTGCTTTGGCCTTTGAAAGCACTGAGATTTCCTTTGTGAGCATCCTGCCAGCTCATTGGCCCGTTTATTAATCAGATTAATTTTTTTTGCTATTGAATTGTTTGACCTCCATGTGTATTTGGATATTTACTCCTTCTACTATGTAGGGTTTGCAAATATTTTCTCTCATAATCTGGGTTGCCTTTTCATTTAGTTGATGGTTTCCTTTGATGCTATCTTTCTGCTTTGGCCTTTGAAAGCACTGAGATTGCCTGTGTGAGCATCCTGCCAGCTCATTGGCCCATTTATTAATCAGATTGTTTTTTGCTATTGAGTTGTTTGACCTCCTTGTGTATTCGAATATTTACCCTTCCACCACGTTGGGTTTGCAAATATTTTCTCTCATAATCTGGGTTGCCTTTTCATTTAGTTGATGGTTTTCTTTGCTGTGCAGGTGCTTTAGCGTTCAAGGCAGCCCCGCTTGTCTATTTCCATTTTATTGCCTGTGCCTTTGATATCAGTGCCAAGAGACAATTGCCCAAATTAATGTCAAAAAGCTTTATCCCTATATGTTCTTCTAGTAGTTTATGGTTTCCAATTTTATGTTTAGGTCTTCAATCCATTGAGTTGATTCTTGTACGTGGTTTAGGAAAAAAGACCACGTATACACATATCTCAAATTCTAAGGTAGTATACATTAGACGCATACAATGTTTAATAATCCCATGTATGTAAATAGAGCTGAAAATAATAAACATATTTTTATCTTTCAATCAATTCTATCTCTATCTCACTGAACTTTTTCACCTATAGCCTGATGAGGTTGCTGTCCTCTCTACCAGCTCCTATAGGAGACTGCTCATCCCTAACCTCATACTCCCCTTCATGAGGGTGGTAATGCCCTTGAATCCTGCAATGAATTAGTTCTAGACTCCAGTGGAATTCAGGTCTGTTATGAAGGGCTGCATCTCTGAAGAGAAGAGGGCTCATTTTTAGAAAATAAGAGGCATTTATTCCCTGAAATTACTGAATTAAAGCACTGTTTCTATTATTTTTTGCAATATTAAAAATAAATATCTAAGCAGGTAAAAACGGAAAAAATGGTAGGGTCCTTATCAGCACCATGAGCTCCAACCTAGCACAGACACTAAACCTAGAGATTCATGCTAGAATGAAAGCTGTGAGAGCAGAGGAGCCTCAGAAGGATGTGGAGGCCAATGGATACCTGCACCATCTCCAATGAAATGCCCGCCCCCTCTCACCGCAGCATCCATCTCTGAGCCTTCTTGCAGCAGAGCTATGAATCCAGGCTGGCTCCTCCGTCCCCACACATTTGCTCCTGCTCTCCCTCCTCTCCTCCAGGTGACCACAGGTATGAGGACCCTCACCCTCCTCTCTGCCATTCTCCTGGGGGCCCTCCAGACCTGGGCAGAGCCGCTCCAGGCAAGAGCTGATGAGATGCCAGCCCAGGAGCAGCCTCCAGCAGGCGACCAGGATGTGCTCATTTACTTTTCAGGAGATGACAGCTCCTCTCTTCAGGTTCCAGGTGAGAGACGCCAGCATACAGAGCTACAGACTAGAGGGAAGGACAGGAGACAGGCTCTGGAATTGGGTCTCAGTGGCAGATGTCACTTAGGTGGCTTTACTTAACATCTCTGGTCCTGGATGTTCTCATTTCTAAATGGAATAGAGATCCAAATAAATCTAAGAGATTTTTCTTTCTCCAAAATCATGATTCCAAGATATGACTGTGAAATTCACTAGGTTTAATATATAAGGATATGCTACCTTGTTCCTTCTGGATCCAGACAAATAAGCTTAAGTATATAGAAAATTTTTCACCCTATCTATGTAGGAGGTTTTAGAACCTGGAGAGGAGCCTAAGAATGTGTTCAGGTGTGTGTGTGATGGGGCAGGAGGGCAAAAAAGTGAAGCCAAGGAGAATGAGTCTCGAGTCCTGTGTGACCAGCACTGCTCTGTGTATTTATTCCTATTGACTGAGATTGTTTCTGCTGTCGGCTGCAATACAGCCAACATCACTCATCAGCCAACAGGTGACTTCTCCAAGATTCCCTTTACCACCCACTGCTGACCCCATACTCAATTTCTGATGCTCTCTCTGGTTCCCCAGGCTCAACGAAGGGCTTGATCTGCCATTGCAGAGTACTCTACTGCCTTTTTAGAGAACATCTTGTTGGGACCTGCTTCATGCACGATGAACGCTCCCCAATCTGCTGCTACTAAGCTTGCAGACTAGAGAAAAAGAGTTCGTAATTTGCTTTGAGCATTAAAAGGAATTGTTATTCCTACACCATGTCGTCAATTTCCTGTCCTCATCCCAAATAAATACTTGGTACCATGATATCCGGGTGTTTTGTTTTGTTCTGTTTTGTTTTGTTTTGTTTTGTTTTTGAGGTGGAGTCTCACTCTGTTGCCCAGGCTGGAGTGCTGTGGTGGGATCTCGGCTCACTGCAAGCTCTGCCTCCCAGGTTCAAGCAATTCTCTTGTCTCAGCTTCCTGAGTAGCGGGGATTCCAGGCACCCGCCACCATGCCCAACTAATTTTTGTATTTTTAGTAGAGATGGTGTTTCTCCATGTTGACCAGGATGGTCTTGATCTCCTGACCTCGTGAACCACCCACCTTGGCCTCCCAAAGTGCTGGGATGACAGGCGTGAGCCACCGTGCCTGGCCAATCTAATAAAATAAAGATTCAAATTCTAGGAACTTCAAGGAAGAATTCGGTTTCAGACACAGATGTATATGAAAGGTCAAATGATGCCCCTGATCTCTCCATCTGCTGCTCTGTCTTTTCACTCTGCCTCATTTTCAATGGATCCACGCTCAAAGAACTCCGGTGTCCTGGGCAAAAAATCAGTGTCAGCTTAAAGTTTATGCAGTCAACAAATCATTCCTTCTAAGGAAAAACCATCATGCTGTTTCCAAAAATGTTGGAGTTTTATTCAACCAACCTGGATCACACATCTGCCTTTTAAGTTTGGGGGTTATATCAATTCTATTGAAACAACTTTGATTAAGGTTGGAACGGGTTGCAAGAGTTTGAGACCAGACTGGGCAACATGGTGAAACCCCGTCTGTACAAAAACATACAAAAAATTAGCTGGGCATGGTGGCACACACCCGTGGTCCAAGCTATCACAGAGGCTGAGGTGGAAGCATTGCTTGAGCCTGGAATGTTGAGGCTGCAGCAAGCTGAGATTGTACCACTGCAATCCAGCCTGGGCAACAGAGTGACACACTCCAGCCTGGGCAATAGACTGAGACCCTGTCTCAAAAGAAAATAAAAATAAAAATAAAAACAATTTATTTTGAAGGTTGGAATGGGTTAAGAAACCTGTAATGAGTCAAATAAAGAGCCCAGGAGCACCACACTCTGATAGACTCATTATCAGGACCTTCCAGGAGGAACAGCAACAGCAACACCCTCTTAGGTCCTCAGAGTATGTGCTGGGATGGTCATGCCTCCCACACCAGGCTGTCTCCAACTGCTGCTCATCTTAATATCTCACTCTTGGGGCCTGCGTCCTTTTGAGTTTGTCTTTTTCTTCCTTCCCAAGAGGACATGGTCACTGCCTAAACCTAGTGTCTCTGCTGACATCTTGTTGAGGTGTAAATTGACTCTTCCTTCTGTCCCCCTCCGCTACCTTTCCCAGATTCCAACTGTCCCTTGAACACTTATCCAATGTGTCCTGCAAATGTCCTATCAATCCCTGACCACAAGACCCTGGGGAAGCGTCCAGCGTGAGTGCCAGCTCCTTATTTTACTTGGAATATAGCAGTTTCAGTTTGTGATTCCACGACACATATTTGGAATAAGAATATGTCTGTTTGAGCCAAGGCTACTCTTACCAGGTGGGCTCTGGTGGAATGCCTTAAGAAGTCCTGGAGTGACAGAGAGACCACTGTTTGCAAAGAGACAGAATTTCAAGTGGGTTATTTACAATTCTTGACTAAAATAATTCAATGGGCCCAGATACTGCTATGACCACCAACACCAACAACAAATGCCCAGACCCCAGGAGAAGGGAGCTGGTGTTCTCCACGCTCACCCCATGCAGATTCTAAGCAGGTCTCAGCCCCAGACCGAGGCTCTGCCTGTCTGAAGAGGCAGCTGCAGACACGCAGAGTGTCCAGGCAACCCCCTGAGACACTGCAAGGCTGGTGAACCCAATACAGATCCCGGGGAGGACAGAGTGGGTCTCTGTCCAACAAAGAAATGGTTCCAGACCCGGTGTGGTGGCTCACGCCTGTAATCCCAGCACTTTGGGAGGCCGAGGTGGGCAGATCACCTGTGGTCAGGAGTTTGAGACCAGGGTGGCCAACATAGTGAAACCCCATCTCTATTAAAAATATAAAATTTAGCCAAGCATGATGCTCTGTGCCTGTAATCCCAGCTACTCGGGAGGCTGAGGCAAGAGAACCGCTTGAACCTGGAAGGCAGAGGTTGTAGTGAACCGAGATGGCGCCAGTGCACTCCAGCCTTGGGGAGAGAGCGGGATTCCGTCTGGACAACAACCACAACGAAAAAAAAAAAAAAAGAATTTGCTGCATACCACTATTCAGTGGTGTACCTATGCAGGTCCCTCGAGGTAGGTTTATAAGGGGCAGGAGCGCTGCCTGATGTCCTTAAGGTGCTACTGTGGCGCTGCAGGCCTATCTTTCTGTAAGGGCAGGTTCTCCTTGCCTGGGAATACAGTGTGGGCACCGCTAGGTCGCCCTCTGATGACTGAGGACATCTCAAGGTGGAAACATACTGAAGCTACTGAGGAGAAAAAGGAGAAACAGCCCTTGGCACAAACAGATTGCACTTCAGTGAAAATGCTCTGGCTTCGATGTGGGGTGGGGTGAACGAGAGAAGGGCGCTGAGCAGAGATAAAGTCCTCATGACCACCGGTCATCACAGTGGACGGTCGTTACTTCTCACGAAGCTGCAGGATCCTGATGGCTAATGAGGGGGAATCATACCCATCCTGTGTTTGCATTTGTTCACTGAAAGCTGGACCCAAGAGTAATGGGCTTTGCCGAATAGGGCTTGGACGTTTGTACATATGTGAGTATGGGGGCTGGGAGGAGAGGGGAGAGAGGAAAGCAAACCATTTGAAGTTCCCTTATTGTCTCCAAAGCCCTTTGATGTTCTTCTTGTTCCAGGTCTGCCATCTATTTGCTTGGTGCCTCTGATGACTTCATGAGACGTGATACGGATCCTGAGAAGATTCCCTGCTTCCCGTCTGTCTGTATGTTTACCAACCACCATGTGAACTACCCTGTGATATCTCCTATTCCATCTGGAGTAAGCTGGGGCCACTTCTTATTTCCCAAAGGCAGATCAGACAATTCCAGAATTCCCCTTTAAGTCAAGACCAGGAAATCAAGACCACTTATCCTTAGAGGAATCTTGTCCTCTTAGATAGATCGGGGTGGCTGAGTAATAGCTCCCCGGTAGGATTGCCAGGTGATAGGGGAATTGCTGTCTTCCCCTTGAACAAGTGGGGAAAGTGGTGTGGACAGCTTTAATTCACAATGAACAAGCACAATTTGCTGGGCACAGTGGCTCATACCTGTAATCCCAGCAGTTTGGGAGGCCGAGGCGGGTGGATCAGTTGAGGTCAGGAATTTGAGACCAGCCTGGCCAACACGGTGAAACTTTGTCTCTACTGAACATACAAAAATAAGCTGAGTGTGGTGGCATGCACCTGTAAACCCAGCTACTTGGGAGGCTGAGGCAGGAGAATCGCTTGAACCCAGGAGGTAGAGGTTGCAGTGAGCTGAGATCATGCTACTGCACTCCAGCCTGAGAAACAGAGCAAGACTCTGTCTCAAAAAAAAATATTGGGGTGAAGGAGGCAGGTTTAATTGGAATCCTGGGCCTTGGTTAAAAGGCCAGCTCACACTGGATAAATGATTGCCAAGGTCAAGTAAATATAAAACAAATGCAATTATACACAAAATGCACATCTCTGGAAATGGCTGAAAAGTTTCAGAATTCTTTCACTCTGCACAGACCTCAGCAATGGGATTTAACAGAAAACATTTAGGTCCATTGCTTTTCTAAGGACCTGGGAGAAAGAGTCTCTATCCTGAGCGATGATGGTCTATAAGCAGTAAACCTCCCCTAGGTCCACCGCGGTCTCAGTAAAACACTATTGCTGGGACCCACTCCACAGAGTGCCTGATTCAGCAGGTCTGGGGTGGGATCCAGGAGTTGCTATTGCTACCATGTTCCCAGGTGACGCAGGTGCTTCTGGTTCAGAGCTCTGGCTTTGAGAACACCTGCTGTGGTGTGGGAAACGGCAGTGCTCTCCCATGGCTCCCAACATCACACCTCAGGGTTCCTTGACCTGTTGGTTTCAGAAACCTTCCTCATACTCTGTTTTATTCACCCACTCCACAGCCATAACATCAATCTTCTTATCACTTGGAGATACTCTCATCTTAAAAATGCAGATTCCAGCGTCCTACCCTGCCTCGTCCCCACCCCTCAATCTTTCTGACTCAGCCACTCCCACGCTGTCACTCAATGTCGTCAACACCTCCATTCTCTAGGAACACCACTATTTCCCAATCAGTTGTCCAAACTCTTAATTCTTTCACATCCAGCCCTGGTCTATGTTCTGTTACTTAATCACTATTTTATGAGGACCCTACTATCTCATCTTTTCCCCCTACTCTCTCATCTCTCTTGGCAAAAGACAAATGCTAAGTCCACATCAATTTTATATTGTTCTCACCTTCACCTTGATGCTGAGAAAAAGTCCCAACCACGGAAATCCAATTAAAACACAACTGAGTTCTCTGCCTTGCCTAGAAATCTTCTAAAAATCCTTACTTTTCCAATCTCAAAAGAGAACAAAATTATGTCACAGCATCTATTCTAGAAAATCTCTTTCAAAAAAACCTCTTCACTCTTATGAGATGTGAAATGGGAGAAGCATTTTATAATTGATGATTATGTTGAACTGCAACAACATACACGGTAAATATAAGTGATAGGCCGGACGCAGTGGCTGATGCTTGGAATCCCAGCACTTTGGGAGGCTGAGGGGGGTGGCAGATTACCTGAGGTCAGGAGTTCAAGACCAGCCTGGCCAATGTGGTGAAGCCCCGTCTCTACTAAAAATACAAAAATTAGCAGGGCGTGGTGGGGCACGCTGGTAATCTCAGCTACTTGGCGAGGCTGAGGAAGGAGAATTGCTTGAAGCAGGGAGGTGGAGGTTGCAGTGAGCCGAGGTCGTGCCATGGCACTCCAGCCTGCCAGCAGTGTAAACTCTGTCTCACAACAAACAAACAAACAAAATGATAATAGTATCATATATCATAAAATATTTAACATTTTAGTTGTTCCAAAAGAGCTTTTTGAACAAACGATCTTACAAAAAAGTTGAGAGTGAAGAAAAGCAGTAAATAGTTGCCTCCACATTTGAGTAAACAAGGTTTGCTTGGAAAAACTTAAGGACAAGTATCTCTCAGATTACACTAATCCAGGTCACATAATAAACCACACTTAATGTAGCAATATAACACAATTTCCATCATCTCACGCATATTTCATTTTATATTTGGCCCCAAAGCACTAGTGCACCATATATAGAGAAAGGAAATGCATTTGGTAACTTAAAAAAATTGGTTTTACCATTTTTTCTTTTTTTTTTTTTTTTTTTTTTTTTTTTTTTTTTGAGACAGAGTCTCGCTCTGTAGCCCAGGCTGGAGTGCAGTGGCAGGATCCCGGCTGACTGCAAGCTCCGCCTTCCGGGTTCACGCCATTCTCCTGCCTCAGCCTCCCAAGTAGTGGGACTACAGGCATCCGCCACCACGCCCAGCTGATTTTTTGTATTTTTAGTAGAGATGGGGTTTCACCGTGTTAGCCAGGATGGTCTCGATCTCCTGACCTCGCGATCTGCCCGCCTTGGCCTCCCAAAGTGCTGGGATTACAGGCGTGAGCCATTGCGCCCAGCGTTATTTTGTTTTTTTAAAGCTACTTATTGAGATAAAATTCACATGACGTACAATTCACTCGTTTAAAGTGCAGAATTCAGTGGTGTTTAGTGTATTCACAGATACGTGCAGCAATAACCACAGTCAAATTAATGTTCATCACTTCACAAAGAACCCAAGGGCTTTCCATTCCTCCCTTCCTATATTTCCATCCCTCTACCTATGAGCAACCACTAAGCTGTTTTCTGTCCCCATAGGTTTGCCTATTCTGGATATTTCATATAAATAGAATCATGTAAGGCATGGGCTTTTGAGTCTGGCTTCTTCCATTTCCCCATGAGCGTTTGTGTGGACATATGCTTTCATAGTTTTAGGGTACATACCTAGGAGCGGAATTCCTAGTTCACAGAGTAATTCTATGTTTAACTTATTAAGGAATCCCTAAAACTGTTTCCCCCACAGACTGCCCCATTTTACACCCCCAACAGCAGTAAATATCTCCACATCCTCAAGAACTTTTGTCTATTATCTGCCTTTTTGATTCCAGAAAACCCTGGTGGATAAGAAGTGGTATTTCACTGTGTTTTTGATTTGAATTTCCCTAATCAATAATGATGTCAAGAGTTTTTTCATGTGCTTATTGACCATCTGCATATCTTCCCTAGAGAAATGTCTAAAGAGATCCTCTGCCCGCTTTTAAATTTCTTTATTTAGTTTTAAGTGTTTAGTCATAAGAGGTCTGAGTATATTCTGGATACATGTCTTCCACGAGATACGTGATTTGTAAGTATTTTCTCTCATTCTGTGAGTTGCCTTTTCACTTTCTTGATAGTGTCACTGGAAACACAAAAGATTTTAATTTTGATAATATCCAATTACCTGGTTTTCCTTTTGTTGCTCATGCTTTTGATATTCTATCTAAGAATCCATTGCCAAACAGAGGTGATGAAGGCTTGCCGCTACGTTGCCTTATAAAAGTTTTATGCTTTTAGATTTTACATGTAGATTTCTAACCCATTTTGAATTAGCTTTTAAATGTAATGTGAGGTAGGGTCCAATCATTCTGATGAATGTGACCATCTAGTTTACCCCACCATCTGTTGAAAAGAATTTTCTTTACTCCATTGAATGGCCTGGGCACCACACAGAAAATCAGTTAATAACCATAGACACATTTTTATTTCTGAACTCTCAATTCTATGCCACTGATCTACGTCTATATTTACAACAGGACCTGTCATGATTACTGTTTCTTTGTAGGATGCTTTGAAAACAGGAAACTTTTCTTCTTTTTCAAGATGATTTAGCTATTCTGGGATTCTTGCTATTCCATACAAATTTTAGAATCACCTAGTCAGTTTCTAGAATGAAGTCATTAGGGATTCTGGAATAGATTGAGCTGAATCTGCAGATCAGTTTGGGGAGCACTGACATCTCACATTAAGCCTTACAACCCATGAGCACAAGATCTCTTTCCAGTTATTGAGATAGTCTTAAAAACTTGTCAACTTTTTGTGGTGTGGGGAGTATAAGTTTTGCACATTTTTGTTAATTCAACTACTAGCTATTTTCCTTTTGATGCTATTTGTAAAAGGAGTTTTTAGCTTCGTTTTTGAAAAGCTTATTATGAAAGAAAAAATACAAATAATTTTTGTGCAGTGGTCTTCCATTTTTCAACCATGCTAAACTCCCTTATTACTTCTAATAGTTTTTTAATAAATTGTTTTTGATTTTCTATATATAAAAGATCATGTCTTGCAAACAGAGATTATTTTACTTCTTCTTTTCTGACCTGGATGTCATTTAATTTTTTTTCTTGCCTGACCGCCCTAGAACCTCCAGCACAATGTTGAGTAGAAGTGGTGACTTCAGCTATCCTTGGCTGGCTTCTGAGCTCAGTAGGACAGCATCTTTTTTTATTTTTATTTTTTTAACCATCGAGTAGGATGTTAGTTGTGGGTTTGCCACAGATGTCCCTGGTGCCAAAAATGCTGGGGACTCCTGCCTTAACAGATGGAGAGAGTTCCCCTCTAAACCCAGTGAGTGTTTTCAGGCCTAATAGTGTCTCATATTTTCCTAACTGTATTCTTATTTCTTCATCTTTTTTCTCTGTTCTCTAGACTGTGTAATCTTTTATCTATCAGTGTACACGTTTCCTAATTCTTGGTTCTGCCAGTGTAAGTATACTATTGAGCAGCCGTTAATAACATTTACATTTCAATTATTCTACTCCTCAATTCCAGAATTTCATGTGTTTCTCTGTAACTTCACTTTATTATATTCTGCCTTTGAAAAGATATTGTCATCAGTTTCCTTTAATTATGTAATAATGGTTTCTTTTAGTTCTTTAGTCACATTTATCATTAGTACTTATTTTTTTATTAAGTTCTTTATATATTTATGTATTTACCTTTATTACGTGTATGGTTTACAAATATTTTCTCTCTCTTGTTAGGTTGCCTTTTTGCTCAGTTAATTGTATCCTTTGCTATGCAGATGTTTTACAGTTAAATGAATTCCGACTTGTTTATTTTTGCTTTTGCTATCTCTGCCTTTAACATAATATCAGGAAATAATCTCCCAGTTCAATGTTAGGAAGCTTTATCGCTATGCATTCTTCTAGTAAGTTTTATGATTTCAAGACTTATATTTAGGTCTTCAATTAATTCAGAGTTGATTTTTACAAACGTGTGAGAGAAGGGTACAAATGCAGAGATACATCGAATTATCAGGTTGTGTACTCTCAACAGATATAATTTCTAATTGTCACTCCTCTCAATACAGTTGGGAATAAAAAAACGTTTTTAATCTTACTCAGACCAACTCTTTAGCTAGTATCCCACTGAGCTTATTTCCCTGATACCCTGATGAGGCCATTGTCCTCTCCACACTAGCAGCGGCAGGAGACGATGCCTTCGAGAACCTCAAAAACCTCCTTCACGAGGGTGGAAATGTTCCAGAATTCTGCAATAAATTACTCTCTACACTAATCGGGTCTGTCTCTGGCCTCAGGGTCTAGACCACCAGAGAACAGCAGGGCTCATCTTCAGAAAATAAGAGGCATTTATTGCCTGAACTTATTGAATAAGAGCACTGTTTCTTTTCTTTTTTGGACATTAAGAAGGAAATGTTCCAGCAGATGAGACACAGAAAATTATATCGTGGTCCTTATCATCCCTATTGGCTTTGACCCAGAACAGACACTGAATAAACAGAATTGTATGATGAAAGCTGGGAGAACAGAGGGGCATCAAAGGGATCTTGATGGCAAGGGCAGCCCTTCCCTTTCCCAATCATATGCTCCACCTCCTCTCACTGCAGCATCTGTCTCAGGCCTTCTCCCAGCAGAGCTATAAATCCAGGCTGGCTCCTCACTCCCCACACATCTACTCCTGCTCTCCCTCCTCCAGGTCACCCCAGCCATGAGGACCCTCACCCTCCTTGCTGCCATTCTCCTGGTGCCCTTCCAGGCTCTGGCTTGAGCCACTCCAGGCAAGAAATGACTAGCCTACAGCCCAGGAACAGCCTGGGACAGACGACCAGGACTTTGCCGTCTCCTTCACAGGGGACACAAGCTCAGGTTTTAGAGCTTCAGGTGAGAGCCGCCAGCATTGCAGAGCTAGGAGTCTAGAGAGGAAAAACCAGGCACCTCTAGAATCAGACTCAACAGCTGGCTCTTTCTCTTAGGTGATCACCTCCCCAGGCCTCAGTTTCCTCGTGTGTATACTGAAAAGACAGAATCTGATGATATTCAATGGACAGTGATCCTCCAAAGATATTTCATTCTGTGAAAAGTCAGCGAAATTTAGTAAACTTATGCTATGTGGAAACACACTGGGGAGTCTCTCTGGCATCAAGGATGAGAACCCACTTGGAAAGAAACATATTTCTGTTTGTTCGTTAGAGGAGCTTCACAAATGGGAATGGACCTAAGGGTGTATTCAACTGTGTGTGTGAAGAAGCAGCATCATTAAAAAAAAGTGAGCAAATGAGAATAAGCCTCTAATCCTACCTTTGAGCAGCACTACTGTGTACGTTGATAACTACTGATTGAGCCGATCTTTTGCTGCTGCTGTGATGTGGCCACCGTGGTGAAAGCAATCAGCCCAGTAGGTAACCACACAGGGATTCTCCTTATCAACCACCTCTGACCCCAGTCCTAATGCCTGATGCTTTCTCTGTGTCTCCATGCTGAATGAGGGGCTTGGTCTGCTATTGCAGAATATCAGTCTGTCATTTTTCCAAACACCGCTATGGGACTGCACCAATAGTGGGATCTGCAGTCTTTTCTGCTGCCTCTGAACATTGAGTACAGAGGAAACTGTGTTCATCATTTGCTTCGAGATCTAGAGAACTTTTATTACTCCTTTACCTTGTCTTTGATTTTCTTTTCTTTTTCCAAATACAGTCTTTGTGGCAAGTTGTCTGTGTTTGTACCTGCTTGCTGTTTAATGCACCTTTTAGTTAAGACTCTTTTGGATGCAAGTACCAGATCCTAAATTCAGCTTTTTAGGCAAAATACAACTCCAAATTCTAAGAATATCAAGGACAAACATTGGCTTCAGACACAAACTGATTTACAAGCACAAATTACGCTGCCGATTTCTCCTTCTACTTCTCTGTCTTTTCACTCTGCCTCATTTCTATTGGATTCACTCTAAGGTAACTCCCATGTGTTAGGAAAAACAATCACTGTCAGCTTCCAGTTTACACAATCCTAACATCACTACTTCTTAGGAAAACAAAACAAAACAAAACAAAAAACAAAAAAAAAAACATGATGTTCTTTCCTGAAGTGTTGGAGTTTCATTGAACAGACCCATATCACACATCTGGCTTTGAAGACCTGGGGTTGTGACAGCACCACTGAAAAACATTTAATTGAGATTGGAATGGACAGTTAAGAAAGCTGTAATGGGTTGGGGGTGGTGGCTCGTGCCTGTAGTCCCAGAACCAAAGAAATGATTCCAGACCACGGGCAGTGGCTCACGCCTGCAATCCCAGAGCTTTGGGAGGCCGAGTCGGGTGGATCACCTGAGGTCAGGAGTTCGAGACCAGGCCAGCCAACATGGTGAAACCTCGTCTCTACTAAAAATACAAAAATTAGCCGAGAGTGGTGGCACGTGCCTGTAATCCCAGCTACTTGGGAGTCTGAGGCAGAAGAATCGCTTGAACCTGGAAAATGGAGGTTGCCACGAGCCGAGAGCATGCCATTGCACTCCAGCCTGGGTGACAAGAGCGAAACTCCATCCAAAAAAAAAAAAAAAAAGACCTGTAATGAGTACAACAAAAAGCATAGGAGCACCTCACTGCAACAGACTCATCACCAATATTTTCCACCCATGCCAGGGAAAATCAAGATTTTCATATTCATAAAGTTGTCTTCACACAAACAAAATGCAGATTCCTCAACTGTATTCTGAAAACTGCACCCTTCAGACAGGAGAATAGGGAAGTAGGGTAATTGAGGGTTAAGGCATAAGGAAAAGAAAACCAGGTGCAGCCAGTTCCAGGCAAGATTAGGCAGCACACCAAATTCTTTTAGCTTAATAAAAACCCTAAATCGGGGGTTCTTGAGTCACTTGCTTGAACCAGTCCCCACTCTGTGGAGCGTCAATAAATCTGTACTTTCGTTACTGCGTTCTCATGTTGCTTTGGTTTGTCTTTCGTTGCTTCGTTCTTTTGTTGCTTTGTTTGTACGTTTTGTTGAATTATTTGTTCAATGCACTAAGAATCTGGACAACTCACAGTCAAGACCTTCCATCTGGTAACACTGTCTGGGGTTCCCTTAAAACTGCTGAGGACCTGATTCTACCTGAAAATACAGTTTTAAACGGGCACCGAGAAAACAGAAGTGAGGAAAAAGCTATCCAAGTAATCTGCGTCCCTGCTGGTGCTGCAGGGCACTGAGATTCTGATCCCAGAACGCCCTGCACATCAGCAAGTGAGCAGGAAACCAGGTCTGGAGAAAGGGAATGAGCTCAGCGCCCAATGAGATGCTCAGAGCATTTGCCAGGAAGGCCACAGCGCCCCCTGTGGTTCTGCCTCCAACTGCAGCCTCCCCACCAGGCACAGCACACCTTGGGTATGTAGCTTCCTGAGCCTGTCTTTCTCTTCTCCTCCAAGAGGACAGGGTCACTGCGGGTGTCCCTGAGGCCAGGCTGACATCTTGCTGAGGTGTGATGTGACCCTTCCTGTCTCTCTTCTCTTTCCTTCTCTAGGCACCCATTCAACCTTGAACACGAGTTCAACATATCCTGCAAATAGCCTACCAGAACATGACAACAAAGCCCCAGGAAGAATTCCAGCGTGAGCCCCAGAGTCCTGGGAAGAATTCCAGCGTGAGCCCTGAGTCTTTATTTTACTTTAAATTTAGTAGTGCTAGTTTGTGATTCCACAATACGTTTTTTGAATAAAAATATGTCTGTTCCAGCCTTGGCTACTCTTATTGGGTGGTACTGGTAAAACGCCCCAAGAACTCTTACAGTGACAGAGAGACCACAGTTTGCAAAGAAAGAAAGAGTGTTTCAAGTGGATTATTCACCATTCTTGACTAAAACAATCTAATGAGTCCAGACACAGCTATGACTACCAACACCAACCACAAATGCCCAGCACCCAGGAGAAGGAATCAGGTGCTGTCTACGTCCAACCCTGCAGATTCTGAGCAGGTCTCAGCCCCAGACTGAGGCTCTGCCTCTGTAAAGAGGGAGCTCAGGGTTCCAGGCACCCCGCTGAGACACTGCACAGCTGGGGGACCTACTCCAGACCTCAAGGAGACCTCAGTGGGTTCATGTCTGATAAAATAAATGCTCCCAAATCTTCCCCCTTGTGTAGACAGGGAAGGACACAAATAAGGATTGAGGGGGTGAAAAACAAGCAACCTTCCTTGGGTTCCTGTAACTGCCTTGGAGTTGTGGTCATGAGGTCCTTGAACTAACTCTGCAAATTATTCCTAACTGTCCACTGGGCCAGGATCACTTCATTTTGGGGCACCTGCCCTTCACACAGAAGTCCTCCCAACTCATTCCTCCAGCTCCTGGGGTCTCAGCTAAAACATACTTTGGTCACTGAAATCTTTCTTGATTTCTCAATTTAAGATTGCAACAAGTTCTCCTGGATACCTCCATCCTCCTTGTTCTCTTTATTTCTAACTGTAGAATTTCAAACCATTTCACATCCTATACATTTCGCTTACTCTCAGTAACAGTTGTCTTTATGCTGGAAGGGAAGTTGCATGTTTTATTCATTGTTGTACCAGCTATGTGTTAGGCAGTCATCTGGGCACACATGTTCCCAGATAACTGCCTAACACATAGCTGGGGATCAATAAATTAATTCTGATTAATTAGTTATCTCCAACATCACATAATATTACAAAATTCCATTTGTATTACTCAACTTCATAGAAAAAAGCTGAAACCTACAGAGGAAAAAATTCCATGTGTCAGTTCATGTGATACTAGACCTTTCAAAAACTAAAATCATTTAAGAATGAAATGTAGGAGAATATCACGGGTTAAATGTGGCTTTATTAACATTAGGACTTTAGAAAGAAGAGATCATTTTGTCTTGGAGTGGCAAGGATAGGTTTTATGGTGTATCTTAAACTGGAACATAAACATGTTTACAACTGAATAGATTAAAAAGAAGATTAGAGAAGACTGCTGGAGAGAATGGTATCAGGGACAGAGATATGCAAGGTCAGGGTCTAAGTCTACTGGATGTGGAGGAATTGATGTTGCAAGATAATAGGATGAACTACTAATTCGAGCTGATATTCTCAGAGGCATCTATCAATTTAAGGGAAAGGGGCAGATGAGGACAGAGTATCCCTGCTCCTCTGTGTGGATAAAGGCATACTGGGAGAACCACAGGAAGATTCTGCTACTGCAGTCTAGGGTGAGCAATGACAGCTGCAAACACTAAGGACAGAGAATGCAGGGAGAGGTGTGAGGGTCTGCAAACAATGGGAGCAACTTGTTTAGCCTCGAATAAAACCCAAAGCTTATTAATGGAATGCACACACACAGGACATTTATGGAATGCTGATGAGATATTTCTAACTTAAATAAGCCACTCGTACGATAGGAGGAGAAAATAAAGAATAAGTCAAATATGAAGCTAACCCTTTGAAATGTCATTTTCCAAGAAGAAAGTACCCTTTTCTCTGTGGGAGGATAGGAGCCTAAGTTCCATAAATACAAATTGGAAAACACAGATGGCCTAATCACACTGCTCAACCTTCCCGCCAGCAACCTGCAGTACTTTTCCACCAGCTCACTCTAGGGCTTAAACTCTCCTGTGTTTCACCTCAAGAGAGTTGAGTTCAACTGCTGTCCCTATTGCAAAGTGTTAACACCTATTGGGACATTCCTCAATAACCAATTTCTTGGCATTTCAAAAAACTGTCTGGTGCAATTTTTCTTTAAAACAAAGGATATTGACTCTTTAGTGTTGCCGCTGATATTTTGTGCTTGTTTATATGATATTCTGAACTCTGTCCACAACAAAAAAAAGAATGTAAGAGATGAGAAAAGTACTTGTTCCCTTTTCTGAACTTCGGCATATTTTTTCTTTTGCTGCTAAAAGTCCCATAACTCACAAAGAAACTTAAGATTATGAGAAGTTATTTTTCATTCTAATATTTGCCAGAAGGTCACTCTCACTACCTCTCAATGCTTTGAGATCCTGGATAACAGTGACTCCCCCACCCTTTGCACCAGCCCTCTACCCATGGCCACCCACCAGCTCCTGACAACACCTGGAATTCCTCCATTTATGAACATCAACTATGAGGCTCCCCATCCCTGACTCACCCACTGTCCTTCCAGCCTCTCACATTCCGTCCCTCCTTCCCTGCTGATCAACATCAACAAGGCTCTTCTCCCCCGGGGCTGTGCATGGGAATCACCAGGGAGCCTGATGCCCAAGCTGCCCCCTGTATACCTGTCATCTGCTCTCAAGCTGCCCCCAGGACACTTGTCATCTGCTCTCATCTCCTGTCCTTGTGCACTGCACTATCTTTGCCTCAGGTTCTCTGTGTTCAGTATTTTTGATGGTTTTCGGATCTCTTAATGGGGTCTTGAATTCAAATGTCAGAAACCAAAGACAAGCTAAGTTAACATTTTGGCTCCTATATCTTGGAATTGAGGAGGAATTCTGGCTTTAGGAATTGCTTGATCCAAGAACTCAAAGCATGAGTTACATTGTGTTTTTACCATTTTTTTTTCCCTTTGTTTCTCTTGATCTTATTTTGGGCTGTCTCCCCAGGTGACATCCATGTGAATCATGGTCATCTCTCCATGACTTTTGTTGCTAATCTCCAGGAGAAAATCTCTACTTCTTTCCCTGTTGTTCCAGCCAATTCCCGGGTCCCATGGCCTCCTCTGAGTCTGTCGCTGCAGGGACGGGTTGAGACTCCACCTGGCTCCCGCACCACCTCTGCTCCCAGCAGGAAGAATTTAAACTAAAAATAAGTGAGGGAGTTCTTCAGTCACTCCTAAGACTCCACAGTTCCATGCTGCCATGACGATGGGCTCTTTGTGACACTTTGGGTATAAGGTGAGAGGGTTCTGTCCCACTTCATCAATACTATAGAGAAGCTGAGATTTACATGCAAAAACAATGCACACATTCAACTTCTCACCAAGACTGTACCTTCTGTTCATCTGGGACTCTGTAAAAAGACACCAAAGAAAGTAGTGGATTGAAACAGCATGATCAGGTCTTCACTCACACATTTGCAATTGGGGTTTGGATCCTTCCACAGGCATAAGAGGAGAGGTTCTGCTGGGATCTGAAAATTCCAGGGCCAGGACACTCATGCAAAGGTGGCGGGTGGTGCTGGCTCAGCTGGGAACTCCGAGAAAACTGAACGATGAGACCCTGTGATGTGCTGGGGCCAGATCAGGCCAGCTCATGACAGAGGAGTTTTGGGTGATAATTCTTAAACTGTCCACAGCTGGGAGCATTTTAACCACAGAAATTTACATAAATTTACATTGCAAATCACAGTTTTGTTTTTTCCTAGAAAGCTGGTTGCTCAGTGTTCTGTAGCCCATCCTTGCAGGTGGGCTCAGTTCCTCTCTCTGTGGAATGCTTAGTCTTCCTCCAAGCATGGTATCTGGGCTCCAAAGGCACCAGCCCTCTTAGCACATGTGGAGTGCTAAAAAAAATTTAAAATGCCGTTAATCAAGTTACTCTAATATTGCCTGGAAGGTCACCCTCACTACCTCTCAGCGCTCTGTCCTGCTAGACAACAGTGACCCTTCACCTTCTTTGTTCCAACCCTCCACACCCTAACTCCTGCCACCACTCAGAATCGCCTGTGGAGGCTGAGAAGTCCAAATCAAGGTGGTAGCAGAATCAGCCTCTGGTGAGGACCAGCTTTTTGGTTCATATACAATATCTTCTCACTGTGTCTTCATCTGGTGGAAGGAATGAAGGAGCTCTCTGGGACCTCTTCTACAGGGACACTCATTCCATTCATGAGGACCCCACCGTGCTGACCTGCTCACTTCCAAAAAGGCCCCTTCTTTTAATGCTATCATCTTAGGGTCGAAGACTTCAACATATGAATTTCAGAGGAAAAATGCATCAGGCCACAGCACCATCCAACACAGAGAAAGTGAAAGACACCAGTTCACTAGGGCCTAATCCCAGAAAACAGCATGGCGTCTAGTTGCATGTAGTCTGTCGGTCAAAATGTCACCCATCCTAGACCCAACAGAAGAGAACAGAACCTTCCTATCTATAAAAAAAGTACAAGGATTTAGGGGTCATATTTGAAAACAGCTCAAGGAAGCTATTTCCTTATGGTTTATTGTAAAATAATCCTGCTGCAGACATCTGCTGCAGACGCCAACACCGGACACATAGACAGCTTGTGAGAGGCGGCTGGGAAAGGCGGACAAAAGGCAGGGGACTCGGAGCTTCTGCCTGTCCCAGCTGGATCTGCAGGCCCAGGAGTGGCTGTTGGCACAGGCAGCACCAGGACACTCCCTGCAGGACGGGGGACAAAGGGCTTAAGGGAGGGACAGGGCGACTCACTCTGAGGAGCTGGGAGGTGGAGGGTCCTCCTCAGAGCTCACCTCCACGCATCTCTGACCCACGCTAACACACATGCTATGTTCCGTGACTACCCTTTCCTACCGGGTCAAAATCATAACCCCAGGGCCCTGCCCAAGGTCCACACACACTGTGGCTGCTGGGGCCACCAGACACCATAAGCGTGTGTGAGAATATGCATGCTGCTCCTGGAAGCCGCTGTCCTCTCACACCTACAGTCCCACCCACAGCTTCTCCAGAATGTTGGCCCCAGCCTGATGATGTCAAGGTTTTCATTGAGTCTAGACTCACTTCAATATTCCCTAAAATTCAAATGCATGTGTCAGAAAAAACAGCTTCAGTTGCGTCTACATATAGTGTCTACAGTGTGGACACTGATTGTCTACACTGGCCGCAATCAGTGGAAAAATCAGGCTGGGTTTGGGGGCTATGGATCAACATGGAAGTGAAAGTACTGTAAAAAATTTTTAGACGTAACACCTTTTTTGTTTAAACCACAGAATTCTGCCAAGGTTCTGGGGCAGCCAAAAGAGAAAAGCGAAAAGGACCACAGAGAAGAATCCCTCTGTTCTAACTTGAGTGTTACAGTTTGAGAATCACCTGGGGAAGGATGGAGACAATGCCTGGGTGTGACCTCAGCACAGACTGAGAGCCTGCTGGGGCTCTGGGCTGCCGAGTCCTGACCTCAGTCTATGGAGGAGGCAAGGATTGGAGCATGGCCACGAGGCAGACAGAGCAGCGTTCAAGCAGGTGGTTCCCAGTCCTGCAGCCAAGAATGGAAGGGAAGGAGAACACAAGACTAGGTTGGAGCAGAGAAGGCCACCCCTCCAGCGACAGCAGCCATCAGTGACTCTGAGCCAGCTGGAGGGTCTCTGTTCTCCCTGAGCTCCCCAAATCGCTCTGGGTGCTGCATGGAAAGCCACCGCCTGGGCCAGGCCACACATCTGTGGCAGGGCTGCTGCACCCATTCTCCCTCTTCCTGGACAGTGCCCAGGTTTCTGCAGGACACACTCATGGCCCCTCCAGCACTGTTGTAAAGTGGTCCTCACTGGGCTGACAAAGTCCCCTTGCAGTTAAAAACCAAATCCTCACCACTAGTGTGCCAGCCACTTTGCGGCAGGCCTTCCATGTACTGGGACCTCGTGTCTTTGGAGACAGCTATACCCCACTAGCACACTAGTCCTGGCTATGGGCTTCTGCATGTGTAGTCTTCCAGGGAAGGTAACTCCTTATGCCTTGGGTGGAGCAGGTATTCTCTTTTTGTGGCATTTCTTCACTTTGTTCTTTAGAACCACACCTAATATTGATTTAGATGGAGGCTCCCACCTCAGGGCATCACAACACTGGGGTGGGTTAAGGGAGTCTCATTTAGTTCATCATCCCCAAGCCACCAGCCTCCAAAGCAGCACGGTGGCCTCCTAAAGTCATGGTTATTAATGTCTCTGGATGTGCTACAGACACGCAAGGCACCAAGGTCCTTCCAAGTGCCATCACTTTTTTAATTCTCAACCCCATGGTCACCATCTCCTCATCACAATTGGGCTAGACCCACTGTGGTGCCCACCTTGGTGATCACAGAAGAGTTAGCTTCTTTTACTCTTAGAGATAACATCATTTACATATTCTCCAATAATGAGACCTCCCCACACCATCACAGGACATCCACCATCTCAACATCAAACATTTATTGAACAATCAATTGTGGATGGATAGTAAACTATGATCTTCTGAGGACTGACGCCCCAGGCCCACTGGCACCCAGCAGGGCCATGAGGCTTTTGCTAGACCACACCTCTCCATTTGACAAGCAACTTCTGGCACAAGCTCCCATTTTTACCGGTTTTTAAGGTTAGCTAACATTTCCCAATTACTCCTCCTGGCAGGAAGTAGGGATTATTGCTCCAGAACCCACCGAGGGTGCAGTCAGAGGCAGCAAATGAGGAGAAGAAGCCTTCAAACTAGACACAACAACTACATCAGGCAAAGACCATATGGAAGTGCCATCACCAAACGTGGCCATGGGGGAGAAAGGCTCCAAGGAAAAGTGGGTGTGAGCTGACCCATGGAAGCACTGGGAAGAAAGCCCTGAGTGACAAGATGTCAGTGTTCTCCATGATTGGCCTTGCTTGGTATCTTGTGTACACATGGCTTGTGGGGTAGCTGTTACACCCAGGCCTTGCAGCCTAGAGAGCTGCTGGGAACAGGATAGCCCTAGTCAGAATTTGTACTCCAGGCCGGAAAACTGGGGAATACCCTGTAAGTCCTGTTAGAGGGGCTGTACCCCAAATACAACCTGACCTGTGCCCAAGGTGGGCAACTCAATTCTTAGATATTGAATGGGTCCCATGGCACCAATGCTTAAACACCAGCAGCCCTCGCAACCTCAGATCACCCTGTTTTAAGGATGAGGAGGTGGTTCTCTGGATGCACAGGCTTCAATCCAAATGGTCTAACGACGCCGCAGCACAAACCCAGACTGCAGCCTGAAGGGTTGGAGCCTTGCATTCACAGAAAGCATCCAGACATGATCATGGACTCAGCGATACACCTATGCTCCAACGTATACGAGTTACAGATGGAAACCTCCTATGCCTCCCAGGAAGCACCACTCAAGTTTTTGCTAAATGCTTCTCTGAAGACCCACAAGGGCTGAGAAGCTGTACAACACCAGCAGTAAAGTGAATGCCCAGACCCCCACTTCCCTTCTTGGGTGGCCATCTGGAAAGGCCACCCCAACCCCAAAGGCTAACGCTTCAGACCAGTTCTTGGCCCAGATGATCCTAGACAATTGTTTAACCTTGAACTGTTCATTGGCCAAGCAAGGACTCGCCCCTCTGGGGAACCACATGCTGCGTGTACATCCATAACTCAGGAGAACCCACAAAAGTCTGTTCCACATAGCAACAGAAGCCCAGGTGGCACTCAGTCTCACCGGGGTGTTCTCCAACATCCCAGCTCAGCCAAACGGCTTTGATTTGTTTTTATGGTTAGACCCCAGGTCCTCAGGACACTGCTTCAGAAACAGATTCCAAATCCTCTTCTGTGTGTGGGTGGCATTCCTATCCGAGTCTCTTTGCAGGGAGTATACTATGATACGCAGCCAGGCTGTCCCGGAGGCTTTAAGTACTACCTTGGTGCAGGTAGTTCACCTCAGCCGCAGCCAATGCAGCACAGGGTCAATTGTGTTAGGAGCCATGGAGAATCCAGAGTTGGTTGCTGCCCAGGCCTGGTCAGGGTTGGCCAAGGTAGACAACGGGTTCCTCTGTGGAGTTCAACTTTAAGCTCACCTTCCCACCAAATTTCTCAACCGTCCTTGACACCACAATTGTTGAATGAACCCAACAGAAAGTAACCCTAGAAATTAGGACACTTCATCCCAAAAGACCTTTAAATAGGGGAAGTTCACTTGTGCACGGCTGCTCCTTGCTACAGAAGACCTGGGACAGAGGACTGCTGTCTGCCCTCTCTGGTTGCCCTGCCTAGCTAGAAGAGCTGTAAGTAACACAAAACTTAAACTTTTACACTGAGTTTTCATCATTGAAGCTATGCCTCCAATCTGACCTCTGACTGTGGGGCCACCCCAGAGGAACCCAGCGGGTGAATCCCGTGCTGTGAACATCTGTCTGAATCTCTGGTGGCTGCTGGGGGCATTGGCTACCAGCTAAGTTAACAGAGAAACTCAAGCAGTTTCCTTCTAAACACAAGTGTCCTAGTTGACATGTCCAGTAGAGATAATCGCAGGTCTTTGGAACATTGTTTTGAGAAAAGCCTATTCAGGTCCTTGGTCTGTCTTTCAATCAGGTTGTTTGATTTATGCTATTGAGTTGTTTGACTTCCTTATGTATTCGGATTTGCCCCTTCTACCATGTAGGTTTTGCAAATATTTGCTCTCATTTTCTGGATAATCTTTCCACGCAGTTGATTGTTTCCTTTGCTATGCAGATGCTTTAGCGTTCAATACAGCCGCACTTGTCTATTTTCCCTTTTATTGCCTGTGCCTTTGTTGCCATAGCCAAGAAATCATTACCTACATCAATGTCAAAAGCTTTATCCTTATGTGCACTTCTAGTAGTTTATGGTTTCGGGTGTTGCATTTAGGTCGTTTTAATTCTAGGAATTAGAGTCCTGCCATTGGCTTCCCAAGGAGAGACTTTGCTAGGGACTGTGCAGAGCAGTGCAGCAATGAAAGCCTTGAAAGATTAGTTAATGCATACAGTTCATCCCACAGGCACGAGCAGACAACTAGAAAAAGAATAACAGCCACTTACAGCTGTCTTAGCCTAAGCTGCTTTCAGAAACAGCTTGTCAAAATTTCTCCAGACTCTACAATAATGTTGAATATCAAACTTTTAACCCCAAAGTCCATGTAATTCATTCAGGCAATCACCCAATATTATTCAATTTTCATGTAATTCACTAAGGCAATCACCCAATATTACTGAAATTTTAATCTTCTCTTTAATTCATTCTCCATGTAATCTTTTCCAAATCTGTAGTGCTAAATGCTGTCAATTTTGGAATGATTCCTCCATTTATATCTTCAGTTGCAACCACCTAGCTGAACTCCAGACTCCAGAACCTGTGTCCTGACATGTCCACTAGAATCTCCGACAGGTATCTCATCCCTAGTGTCCAAAACCAAACTCTTCATTGTACATCTCCCCAGCTTGCAGGCACCACGTGCACATACAGGTGTTGTCATTTCAGAAAATGGCACTAGTGTCTCTGCAGTTGTTCAGGGCAAAAAATAAAAATATTCTTCACATAGTCCCATATTCCATATTCTTACATCAGCAACTGCTGTTGCCACTGTACCTTCAACATAAATTTTAAATGAGGCCACTTCTTATCCCCTGCACTGCTGGCTCCCTGGTGCAATATACACTGACTTCTAGCCCAGGCTTCCACAGCCCCCTTGTAACGGGGCGCCTGCTGACACTTTGGTCCACTGTAGTCTATTTTCCACTGAAAATATCAAGGTCTTATCATGGTTTGCAGGTATGAGCCCTGGCTCTTGACCACCTCTGTCCTCAACTTCCCCCACTGTCCACACCAGCCACCAGGCTTTTTTCAGAGGAGGTTGTTAGGGGTTGAATTGTGTTACCCCAAAGTTCATATGTTGAAGACTTAACCCCTAGTGTCTCAGAATGTGGTACTGTATCTGGAGAGTCTGTGAAGAAGTCATTAAGTTAAAATGAGGTAATGAGAGTGGGCATTAAACCCAATACGACTGGAATTCTTACAAGAAGAGGTTAGTACACAGTCACACACAGAGGACAGACCATGTGAGGATGCAGGGAGAAGACAGCTGTCTACGAGCCAAGCAGAGAGGCTGCAGAGAACACCAGCATGCTAACACTTTCAGAGTTCCAGTCTACAGCAATGTGAGAACACAAATTCTTGTTGTTTTAGCCACTCAGTCTGTGGAAATTTGTTGTGATATTCTGAGCTGACTAATCCAGATGCCAACATACATGGTTTCCAGGGCCCTTCAGCTCTGAGCACTGGCAGAATCTTGGACAAGAGAAAATTCTTTGGCAGCGATTGCAAAGTCTCAAATGAGACAGTAAGAGTGAATAATGAGAGATGAACATCATTCAAGTCTGTCCTCCTGATACAGCTCAGAGCTAGTGCACAAAGCACAATGGTTACCACAAGAAAAACTCTTCCAAACTGTGTCAGTGTCTAGAGCCCCAGAGGGCAGTGAAAGTTTACCAAAGTGGTAAACTTCTCTTCTGCAAAAACCCTGGCTTCCTCAGCCTGACACCCTCTCTGAGAAAGTGGGCACCCACCTTCTCCCCCGCCGCATCCAGGGCCCCTGCCTCCCAGGAAGGAGGGTAGCCTGCTGATGCATGGTCCAGATGGTGCGCTTCTCCTGCGTCTTTACCTGAAACGTCAGAGGCCAGCTTTCATTTTCACATCTGCATTGATAGACCCTCCCGTATGAGCAGTTTCCCCAAGAATGCCCACTTTCCTCACAGCCAGAGCAAGATGGCAGCTCTGCTTTACAGCGTTCATCAGCGCTGCCCCTGAACACCGCTTTTCGAGAGCTGGTCAATACCCCTGTCTAGCGAGGCTCTTTCCTAGCCATTTTCAAGATGCAACAACCGGGTACTAAGTCCTGACAGGCACTAATCTCCATGGTTCTCCAGGAATGAACAAATAAGGGAATAACCACACGTATCCACATGTATCCACAAAAGTAGTGCCTCTTTCTTAAAGAGGATGGGGAGCTCATTGCCCTTTCTTAAAGAAGCACTACTTTTGTGGATACATGTGGATACATAGGATGCCCCCACAGCTGTGCTCTTGCAACTGGTGTCCGGCAGCCTCTGAACAAGTGAGGAAGGTTCATCCAATAGTGCAAAACTGGGCTGTAGGTGCCCACAAGGACGATCCAGAGATCCTCATGTTCACGAAGGCCCCTATCTCTCTCTGTCTCCCATCTGCTTGCCTGTTACCAGCAATAAATATGGTCATGTCTAAGCATCATTTGTCCCCTGGAATATCCTGGAATACAAAGCGTCTAGTATACAACCAGATTCTGTTACTGTTTTATTTTCTTCCAGGCCAATTCCCTTGCACCCTACTTTTTTAACACAGTTAAGATAATTCCTATGTTAAATAATTAATTCATCCATCGGGGAGTACATGCCTTCTAAGAGTGAATGTCCATATTATGGGTGGAAATCCTCTTTTTGTCCTGGCCCTAAGTAACCTAGACAAGTAGACCTTTCTACCCTGAGGTCCAGCTCCTCAGGGTAAAAAGTGCAGCATCGACATCTCTATGAAAATGACCAGGACAATAGAAACAAAAAGGTCAGAAAAAAACTAAAGAAAAAAATAAGGGAAAGAAAAGGGGAGACTACATGGCCCAAATACATTGAGTTAACTGTGAAAACGCATTTTTGGAGTAAGAGAAAAGATAAAGTACAAGGTATAGAGACTAAATTGTTTGTTTCCAGGTTCTCAAATGGAATCTTGCCCTGATTTGGGTCTCAATTAACAAAGCACAAGGACAGCTGAGCCTGTAGCACGTGTCGCTGAGGATACAGGTCCCAGAGTGATGCCCAGTGGCAACAGGTGGGTCTGCAACTGCAGGTGCCCCTCACCTGGTGACCTTGAGGAAGATGGAGCAGCGTATTGGGCACAGTGCTGGGTTTCAGGGTACAGGAAATAAGATCAGAGAAGCCCAGAGGAGGACTGTGTCTGCTCATGGAAAACATATCTCGCAGATCCTATTAGAGCAGAATAAAGAGATCATAACTGGCCATCTGTCGGCCATTTAAGATCTGGTTCTTCCTTTCATGCTCTCTGTCATTTCTATCACACAGTCCTCTCTCCCTGCACACAGGCACTCAGACTCAGAGACATGCACATGCACACGTACAACACATACATCCCCAGTTTCCACCTCCCAGCACACTCCCCTCACCACACGTGCATACGTACATGTAAACATACAAGCATACGCATAGGTGCACACACACCCTGAAGTGCAGACTCCAAACTCTAATACATCTGGTTTAGTCTCTGAGGCTGAAGCTGCTCACACTGACATGCACAGGCCATAAAACCAAATTTTTGCACCCAAGACCCCTTGGAGAGAGTCTATTGCTCCCAATTTAGAGTCGGAAGACAGAGGCCATGATAGATGAAGTCATTCACTAATGACCCAACAGCTAGTTGACGACACCACTGAGACCACAGCTCCCAACAGACAGCATATTAGCCTGCTGTCTTACCTGATCCTATAATGCAGTATTCATTCCTGCAAAGAGGACACCTACATCTGGGTCCTCTGTCCCAGGTAGCTCCAAGGCTAGGCCCTGGTGCACTTTCTCCAAGAGGCTCCAGAGAAGGACAAGGGTCCTCAGGGCTGTGAGCTTCCTATACATGAATGTCTCTCAAGGGACCGCACGATTTTGAGGACCAAGGGGAGTAAAAAGTTCCCAGCTCTGTGCTATCTGGAGGAAGCAGCATCCCAGGGCAATGAGCTACCCCAAACCTGTGTGGCTGTGGGATAGCGGCATCCTTTGGGTTGATAGTTCAGACCTTTGATGGTTCTCCAATCCAGCGGCTGCACTGAAACACCTGCTCTTCATGTTCATGAAGGCCCCTATCACTCTTCCTGTCACCTATCTGCTTGACTGTTACCAGTAATAAACACACTTCTAAGCATTATTTGTTCCCTGGAATATCCTGGAATACAAAACCCTATTATAAAACCAGATTCTGTTGTTACCTTAAGTATTTTCTTTCAGGCCAATTTCCTTGTCCTCTACTTTTTAGCACAGTTAAATTAATTTTTATGTTAAATAATTAAATCATCGATCAGGGAGTACATGCCTTCTAAGAGTGAATGTCCATATTATGGATGGAAATCCGGTTTTTGTCCCAGCCCTGAGTATAAGAGAGGCAAGATTAGAACCAGAATAAAGGACAAGAAAAACAGTATTAAAAAATATACTAAAATTGGTATGAAATCAGAAATGACAGCAAATAGCCAAAGTAATCTTGAGCAAAATAACAAAGATAGAAGCATCATGCTCTCTGATTTTAAAATGTATCATAAAGTTATTGTAAGCAAAACAGCATGGTCTGCTGTAAAAGCAGACACAATAACCAAAGGAAAGGAGGAGAAAGCCCAAAACTAAACCCAAGTATTTATGACTATTTGATCTTCAACAAAGATGCCAACAACACAGAATGGGGCAAGGAGAGTCTCTTCAATAAAAGGTATAAGGAAAACTAGATATCCACAAGCAGAAGAATGAAATTGGACACTTATCCCCCACTATACCCAAAAATCAACTCAAAATGGATTAAAGACTTGCATAAAAGACCCGAAATTGTAAATCTAGAAGAAAACATGGGGAAATATCCTTACGACATTTCTCTGGGAAATTATTTCTACAACAGGACTCCAAAAGCAAAGACAACAAAAGCAAAAATAGACAAAGGAGGTCACATCAACTAGAAAACTTCTGCACAGAATGGAAACAAAGTGAAGAGATGACCCATGGACTACGAGAAAGTATCTGTAAACCATACATCTGATGAGGGGCTAATATCCCAAATATATAAGGAAGTCAAACTACTCAATAAGAAGAAGACAAACATCTCAATTTAAAAATGGGCAATAAACCTGGCCCACAGATATATGGAAAACATACTCAACAACACTAATTATCAGGAAAATGCAAATCAAAATCACAAAGAGGTAATCATCTGTTAGAATGGCTTTTAACAAATAGACAAATAATACGTGTTGGTGAGGATATTAAAAAGAAGGGGACCCTTGTACACCATTGGTGGAAATATAAATTAGTACAGCCATTTTGGAAAATAGTACGGAGGTCCCTCAAAGCACTAAACATAGAATTACCATATGACCCAGCAATCCCACTTCTGGGTATATCTCCAAAAAATTGAAATCACTATATCAGCCGGGCTCGGTGGCTCACGCCTGTGATCCCGGCACTTGGGGAGGCCAATGCA